>NC_041387.1:301546508-301609059 GCF_002162155.2 Triticum dicoccoides
GAGTTGCCACCGCCGCCGCCCGTCCCGCCCCGCCGGAGCCCGCCTCGCCGGACCTCGCCGGAGGTAGCTTTCCGCCGCTGGCGGTTTTCTCTAGAAAACCGCCCGTTTTTTTAAAACCCGCGGTTGTTTTTTTATATAGATCAGTTTAGTTTTTTTTTTCTCGGTTTAGTTATTTAGCGAACGCCCGTTTGTAGGTTCGTTTTAACGAACGGTTTTCACCATTTAGCCGCAGACAGCGAACATTCATTCGTTAGCCTGTTCGTCAGTTTTTCTTTTTCTTGGGTTTTTTCACGATTATTTTCAATCATGATTTCTGATCCGATTTCCGTTTTAGTTTAATTTTTCGCTCGTTTATCGGAATCAGGCGATTCAAGCGCCTAGAGTTTTATCTCGAAATCCTCTTTCTGTTTAACCAACTTAAACATGTTTTTGCTATTATAAATTTTGACTTAGGTCCAGATTAGTGAATGAACCTTGTTTCTTTCACCGTTTGAGTTTCGTTGCTTCGTTTGATTTGATTCTTTTTGCAAACCAGAGTTCTTAACTTGAAGTTTCTGGTTAGATCTCTTATTTGAGTTTTACCCGTGCATTAGATGAGTGCTTATTGTATGCTTGTTTGTTTGCGATAGAGTACCCAGAGTGCGCAGCGTGCTACTACGAGTCTCTAGGTTTCACGCATCATCAGCAAGGCAAGTAACACTTTGATCATACCTCTTTAATACCCAGTTTTATCGCATTAGATCAATCCTCAAACAATTGCATGGTTAGGATCTGATTAAATTGTGGGTTATGGGAAGTAGATGAGGTAGTACCTATTGCCCTATTTATTATCAAACCTTTAGGAGTTACTTCTATGTTTGCTTATATTGCCATGCTATGCTTGTAGACGTGGATTGGGTGAGTGAATCCATGACAAATGTGAGATTGTAACTTAATGGTTAACTTAAGGTGGCAACTTTAATACACATCTGGGTGGATTGAGGCACCTGGGGAACCCAGTGTTGCCTGTATTTTTGGAAATCCCGGGGTACCATGTGATTCTCCTATGGACTGCCACCCAGGATCAAAGGGATCATAAGATTATTCATGATAGAAACTTACGTGTGCAGCCGCAAGCTACTATGGGCTCTAGCATAGTTGAGTATGTTGTGTGACCTCTTTCAGTGGTAGACTAGCAGATGTAGGGGATGTAGGTTGGTACTGTCTACCCAGAGTAAAGAGTTAATGCTTCTGAAAGACTGTGTCTCGGTCATTCGTTTCTCAAACATCATGTAGTGCAAGAAATCCAACGGAGGAGATCGAGTCTTGCGGGGAAAAGTGCGCAAACCTCTATAGAGTGTATAAACTAATCATGGTTAGCCGTGTCCCCGGTTATGGACGTTTTGAGTATCGAGTTTCTTGGATTATCATGTGAATCTCATCATGTTACTTAATTTAAATTTGATTGGGTTAATGATGAAGCTTAATTGGGATTGAGTTGGAGGAACCTTCTCAATGTTTAACAACCACCATGATAGTTAAATAAAATTTATTCCTTTGTTGTAGGAAAAAATTTGCTTTACGCAAAACTGTAACCATAGAGCTTTCCACCAGCCATATATGCATGTAGTGATAGTATTATTCTGTTCATTACTCTCTATGTGTTACATTGCCAGCATATTCCATGTGCTGACCTGTTTTCGGGCTGCAACGTTCATGTTGCAGACTTTTCAGACGACGAGTAAGGTGCCTTAGGTTGTGGTCTTTCACTCAGTGATGCCGTTGGAGTTGATGGACTCGCTTTATCTTCCAAGCCTTCCGCTGTTATCGCTATTAGATGGCCTTAAGCCATATTTATTGTAATAAGTTCTCTTTGGAGACACTCTATGTAATAAGTGTGTGATTGCTACTCTGTTATAAATCCTTCAAGTACTGTGCATGTCAGCATTACCGATCCAGGGATGATACTGATGCACAGAGATCAGACTGTTTGAGGTCTGGTCGCTACAAGATGGTATCAGAGCATACGCTGATTGTAGGACACGATCACTAAGCTAAAGCCCTAGATCCCTACTCTCTTCTCATTTCTGACTCCTATCCTTTTTCTACTCTTTTAGGATGGCGGATGAGAGGAACAAGTTCACGCAACCAGATGAAGATACACCTTTTGGACGCCACTTGAAGTAAGTCACTAGATACCTGAATATCAGAGTACCAAGCTTCACCGGGACCTACATCGCCACTTTACCAGAAGAGGAACATTGGAGATCCAAGTTCATGTTCTAGGAAGGACGTTCATGCCAGTCACTGAGCCCATAGAGTTTTCCTTTGATGCGCCAACCTGGAGTCTAGGAAAGAGCATGGCAGCCCACATCACCATGGGATGCATTGGAGAAGTTTACCATAAGGATCTCAAGGATACTATTTACCAAATTTGTGGGTGCCGAGATGAGCAACGGGAGATGATCAGCACCAGGAAGGATATATCTATTGCAGCTTTCATCCAGGAGTTAAACCAGCACATTCGTCGCCAGGAGAACCAGATGTGCGCAGGCATGATAGATCTGAAGAAGGCAATGACCAAAGATCACAGAACTAGAAGAAGAACTCAAGACTACACACGATGGATATGAGGAGGAAATGACGACACTCGTGGAGAAGAATGATGACCTGAAGAAGAAGCTAAAAATATTCATGGGATACCCCGTGCCAGGAGGAGAAGACGACGATTGCACTTACCCAGAGAACTACATCATCATCAAAGACACCGACTCAGACCCTGACGATAGCGATGATGACTATGTTGATGAAGCTGGAGCAGATATCATGGAGTCTTCGACCGATCAATTTTTCTAGTCGATCACCATAACAGTAGTAGTATTCCCCCATGTATATAGTATAGTCTGAGCACCTTTGTAACGATAGTTAGGCCGTTGTATGCCCTTGTTTGAATTGATTGAAGTGATATGTTTGTGTTTGTCTCATGTGCATATGGGTAGTGTTTATCTCTCTAGACCTCATTCTATTCTGTTATCTCAACCTTTCTAAACCCTCAGATGCCTCCGAGACGTGACAATGGATTTGCTTTCCCACCGGAGCTCACTCAGTTGATCCAGAAGCAGAATGCATTGATGCAGATACAAGTCCAGAATCAGAATCAGGGGAACAACAACAACAACAACAACAACAACAACAACCCACCACCACCACCACCTGTTGATCACTTAGCACGTTTCTTGAGGCTTAATCCGCCGGTGTTCTCTAGTAGCACCGAGCCGATAGTTGTAGATGATTGTCTCCACAAGATTGGAAGGGAGTTAACCACTGCAGGATGCACAGATGCGGAGAGAGTGCGTTTTGCCGCACATCAGCTTGATGGACCCGCATCATCATGGTGGGAGAATGTCACAGCCACTTACCCCATCGACAGTGTCACATGGGACCAGTTTCAGCAGGCTTTCTGTACTATCCATGTGTCAGCAGGAGCTATGGCCATGAAGAAGCGTGAGTTTCGCAACTTGCGCAAAGGAGGACGTACAGTTGGCCAGTATGTGGATGATTTTAGTAAGCTAGCACTTTATGCCCCACATGACGTTGCTACGGATGTAGCTAAGCAGGAGAAGTTTCTGGAAGGACTGAATGATGAGCTGAGCATGTAGTTGATGGTGGAAACTTTCAACAACTACCAGGAGTTGGTAGACCGAGCTCTCATGATTGAAGGGAAGCAGCAGCAGATTGACAGCCGCAAGAGGAAGTATGGACAAGGGAAGTACAATTCTGGAGCTCAGTAGAAGCCTTGTTTTACCCCAAACTCAGGAGGACCTTTTCAGCATACCCATGGAGGTCATAATCACAATGGAGGGAGTTCGCACAACCATATTGGCCCCAAGAATGGCAATGGGAATGGAGGAAGCAACGGACAGAATCCTGCCAACCCATCAACACCAGCCAAGAGGGATCTAAGCCACATTACCTGTTTCAAGTGCTAGAAGACTGGACATTATGCCACTGAATGTCCTGAAGCAAAGAATGGAAATGGCAATGGAAGCTCTGGGAAGAAGCCTAACCCTTTCAACAGGGGATAGGTGAACCACATTAGCGTGGAGGAGGTTGAAGCCGAGCTAGATGGAGTAATTGGTAAGTTTTTGGTTAAGACATTTACTACAATTGTTCTTTTTGATACTAGTGCATCTCATTCATACATATTAAGGGGATTTGTGGATAAGTATAAACTGCCAACCCAAGCCCTTAGGTCACCCATGTTGGTAACCTCGCCAGGAGCTGAGTATATGGCTAGCCTATGGTGTGATCGGTTACCATTAAGGATTGGTAACTACGTGTTTCCCTCAGACCTAATAGTATTGGAGTCACAAGGACTGGATGTGATATTAGGCATGGATTGGTTATCAAAGTATGGAGGGAACATTGAATGCGCCAGTAAGTCGATCTTGCTTACCACCCTAGAAGGAAGAAGGATCAAGTATGTATCCCAGCATGTGCCAAGGAGGACCCAAGTGAATTCCTTATCAGGAGTTGTACATGAGGAAGTATTAGTGGTGAAGGATTTCCCTGATGTATTTCCAGAAGAGTTGCCAGGCATGCCACCGGATAGATACATTGAGTTTTTGATTGAGCTTTTGCCAGGCACAAGGCCAATATCTAAGAGACCATATAGGATGCCCGCAAAGGATCTGGAGGAAATTAAGAAGCAGATTAAGGAGTTACTAGATAAAGGCTATATTCGCCCAAGTTCGTCACCTTGGGGATCACCAGTGCTTCTAGTGGAAAAGAAGGATGGATCATTGAGGATGGTTGTTGATTATCGAGGGTCAAATGAAGTGACAATCAAGAACGAGTACCCACTGCCGATGATCAATGATCTGTTTGACCAATTGCAAGGAGCTAAGGTATTTTCCATGGTCGATCTGTGATCAGGATACCACTAGCTGAAGATTCGAGAGCAGGATATACCTAAGACAACTTTTACCACAAGGTATAGGCTATATGATTATACCGTTATGTCATTTGGTCTTACTAACGCACCTGCCTATTTCATGAACATGATGAACAAGGTGTTTATGGAGTTTTTGGATAAGTTCGTCGTGGTGTTCATTGATGATATTTTGGTCTACTCGAAGAATGAAGAGCAGCATAAGGAGCATTTGTGTTTGGTACTTGGGAAGCTCAGAGAACATCAGTTATATGCCAAGTTCAACAAGTGTGAATTTTGGTTGAAGGAAGTTGGATTCCTCGGACATGTTATATCCAGAGAAGGAATAGCAGTAGACCCCACCAAAGTTGTCACTGTGACAAATTGGGAAGCACCCACGTCAGTTGAAGAGATCCGGAGTTTTCTTGGACTCGCAGGATACTACCGGAGGTTCATTGAGAATTTCTCGAAGATTGCAAAGCCCATGATGGAGTTTTTGAAGAAGGGCACCAAATTCAAATGGACTGAGGAATGTGTGGCCAGTTTTCAAGAGTTGAAGAAACGTTTGGTTACATTATCGGTGTTGATTTTGCCAGATCAGTGCAAGGATTATGAAGTGTATTGCGACACTTGTCATCGAGGACTTGGAGCAGTGCTTATGCAGGAGGGAAGAGTTGTTTCATATGCCTCACGATAGCTTAAGCCCCATGAGTTGAATTATGCTACACATGTTTTGGAGTTACAGCCGTAGTGCACGCATTGAAGACATGGAGACATTTTCTAATCAGTAACCATTGTGAGGTGTACACGGATCACAAGAGTTTGAAGTATATCTTCACGCAGAAGGAGTTGAATCTCAGGCAAAAGAGATGGTTGGAGCTCATTAAGGATTATTATATGAGATTGCATTATCACCCCTGAAAGGCTAACGTAGTAGCCGATGCGTTGAGCCGCAAGAGCCATGTCAACACACTCATGACCAGAGAGTTACCCAAGGAGTTAGCCGAGGATCTTCGCGAGCTATGTTTGGAGATAGTTCCGAGAGGCTATGTAGTAGCATTGGAGATTCAGTCTACCTTGTTGGATAAGATCATAGAAGCTCAGAAGACCAACAAGGAGATTGCTGGGATAAATGAGAAGATGAGCAAAGGAAAAGCTAAGGGTTTTCCTGAGGATGAGCATGACACCTTATGGTTTGAGGACCGCGTTTATGTGCCTAATGATCCGGAGATCAGGAAGTTGACTTTGCAAGAGGCCCATGATTCACCGTATTTGATTCACCCAGGGAATACTAAGATGTATCTGGACTTGAAAGACACTTTCTGGTGGACCGGAATGAAGAAAGATATTGCGGAGTATGTAGCAGTTTGTGATGTATGTCAGAGAGTAAAGGCAGAGCATCAGAAGCCAGCAGGACTGCTACAGCCATTGCTGATACCCGAATGGAAGTGGGATAAGTTAGGCATGGATTTTATCACGGGATTGCCCAGGACACGTTCAGGCTATGACTCCATATGGGTTGTAGTTGATCGTTTGACGAAGGTAGCTCATTTCATTCCAGTAAAGACCACTTACACTAGTGCTAAGTTGGCAAAGATATACATGACCAGGATTGTATGTTTGCATGGAGTTTCAAGGACCATTGTATCAGATAGAGGAACCCAATTTACCTCAAAGTTCTGGAATCAGTTGCATGAAACTTTGGGTACCATGCTATAGTTCAGTACATCCTTTCATCCACAGATAGATGGACAAACCGAGAGAGTCAATCAGATTCTGTAGGACATGCTGAGAGCTTGTGCGCTAGATTACGGATCTAGTTGGGACGACAATTTACCTTATGCAGAGTTCTCTTACAACAATAGTTATCAATCTAGTTTGAAGATGGCCCCTTTCGAAGCTTTGTACGGAAGGAGGTGCAGGACACCGTTGTTGTGGGACGAAGTTGGAGACCGTCAGTTGTTTGGACCAGATTTGATTAAAGAGTCTGAGGAGAAGGTTAAGTTGATTCGCAATAGGCTCAAGGTAGCCCAGTCCAGGCAGAAGAGCTATGCACATTCTAAAAGCAAGGAGACAGTTTACGAAGTCGGAGACAGAGTTTATCTCCGTGTGTCCCCACTTCGAGGAGTTAAGCATTTTGGGGTTAAGGGAAAGTTAGCACCACGTTTTGTGGGACCATACAAAGCTTTGGAACGTATGGGAGAAGTTGCTTACAAGATGGAGTTGCTTGAAGGATTGTCAGGAGTTCACGATGTGTTCCACGTTTCCCAGTTGGAGAAGTGCCACGCAGATATGGCCGATATACCTCTGAGAGATACAGTGCCACTGGAAGCGATTCAGTTGGATAGCGATTTTACCAATGAGGAGAAATCAGTCAAGATCCTCAAGTTTGCCAGCCGAGTCACGTGCAACAATATTATCAAGTTTTGCAAAGTTCAGTGGAGCCACCATACCGAGGATGAAGCCACCTGGGAGCGAGAGGAAGACCTACGGAAGGACCACCCTCACCTATTTTCTAGCCTACCCGAATCTCGAGGGCGAGATTCATCTTAAGGGGGGTAGGTTTGTGACATCCCAAATTTTCAATTTGGAATGTTATACATTAGATCATCATTGCATATCATATTTTATTCTATTTTTGTTTGATCCTAGAAATTCTACGTAACTCAAGGACCCACGGAGAGAGTTGGGGATTTCGTTATTTTCATATTTGAGTTTTCTCAAAATTTTGAAAATAGAATCATTTGATTTTAATTATTTTATCTTCGTATATTTCTTTTATAAAAATAAGAGAGAGGGAATAAAATGACTTTCCCAAAATAAAGAAATATTGGAGGTTTAATATTAAAATCAAATAAGATTTTATTTCGGAGTTTTATCGCTATTTTATTTGAATTAGGAAAAATACACGTTTTTCAAAATTGCATTTTAGGCCCAAATAAATGTTCACCTTGTCTGGCTTATTTTTGGAGGATGGGGAAAATTTCTTTCAGGAATTTTGGAGTCTGTTTAGTATTTCTTTTCTTTCTTTTTCTGCACGTCGAAATTATTTAAAAAAAAAGTCAACCGACCTAGCCGGGCCGTGCCCGACTAGGACTTCGCCCGACCGGCCTTTTTAAGCGGAGGCCCGAGCCTCCCCCAAACCCTAGCTCCACCCCCGTCGACCCCGCCGCCGCCGCCACTAGCATCCGCCGACCCCACCTCCCGTCGCGCCGCCGCCGCCCCGTGGAGTCGCCGCCGCTGCCGCCCATCCCGCCCCGCCGGAGCCCATCTCGCCGGACCTCGCGGGAGATAGTTTTCCGTCGCCGGCGGTTTCCTCTAGAAAACCCGCGGTTGTTTTTTATATAGATCGGTTTAGTTTTTTTTCTGAGTTTAGTTATTTAGCGAACGCCCATTCGTATGTTCGTTTTAACGAACGGTTTTCACCGTTTAGCCGCAGACAACAAACGTTCGTTCGTTAGCCTGTTCATGAGTTTTTCTTTTTCTCGGGTTTTTCGCGATTATTTTTTATCGCGATTTCTGATCCGATTTTCATTTTAGTTTAACTTTTTGCTCGTTTATCGGAATTAGGCGATTCAAGCGCCTAGAGTTTCGTCTCGAAACCCTCTTTTTATTTAAGCAACTTAAACAAGTTTTTTCTACTGTAAATTTTGACTTAGGTGTAGATTAGTAAATGAAGCTTGTTTCTTTCGCCGTTTGAGTTTCGTTGCTTCGTTTGATTTGATTCTTTTTGCAAACCGGAGTTCTTAAGTTGAACTTTCTGGTTAAATCTCTTATTTGAGTTTTACCCATGCATTAGATGAGTGCTTATTGTATGCTTGCTTGTTTGCGATAGAGTACCCGGAGTGCGCAGCATGCTACTACGAGTCTCTAGGTTTCACGGATCATCTGCAAGGCAAGTAACACTTTGATCATATCTATTTACTACCTAGTTTTATTGCATTAGATCAATCCTCAAACAATTGCATGGTTAGGATCTGATTATATTGTGGGTTATGGGACGTAGATGAGGTAGTACCTATTACCCTGTTTATTATCAAACCTTTGGGAGTTACTTCTACGTTTGCTTATATTGCTATGCTATGCTTGTAGACGTGGATTGGGTGAGTGAATCCATGACAAATGTGAGATTGTTAATTAATGGTTAACTTAAGGTGGCAACTTTAATACACATCTGGGTGGATTGAGGCACCTGGGGAACCCAGTGTTGCCTGTATTTTTGGAAATCCCGGGGTACCATGTGATTCTCCTATGGACTGCCACCCAGGCTCAAAGGGATCATAAGATTATTCATGCTAGAAACTTACGTGTGCAGCCGCAAGCTACTATGGGCTCTAGCATAGTTGAGTATGTTGTGTGACCTCTTTCACTGGTAGACTAGCAGATGTAGGGGATGTAGGTTGGTACTGTCTACCCAGAGTAAAGAGTTAATGCTTCTGAAAGACTGTGTCTCGGTCATCCGTTTCTCAAACATCATGTAGTGCGAGAAATCCAACGGACGAGATCGAGTATTGCGAGGAAAAATGCGCAACCCTCTGCAGAGTGTATAAACTAATCATGGTTAGCCATGTCCCCGGTTATGGACATTTTGAGTATCTAGTTTCTTGGATTATCATGTGAATCTCATCATGTTACTTAATTTAAATTTGATTGGGTTAATGATGAAGCTTAATTGGGATTGAGTTGGAGGAACCTTCTCAATGTTTAACAACCACCATCATAGTTAAATAAAATTTATTCCTTTGTTGTACGGAAAAATTGGCCTTACGCAAAACTGTAACCATAGAGCTTTCCACCAGCCATATATGCATGTAGTGATAGTATTATTCTGTTCATTACTCTCTATGTGTTACATTGCCAGCATATTCCATGTGCTGACCCGTTTTCGGGCTGCAACGTTCATGTTGCGGACTCTTCAGACGATGAGTAAGGTGCCTTAGGTCGTGGTCTTTCACTCATGATGCCATTGGAGTTGATGGACTCGCTTTATCTTCCAAGCCTTCCGCTGTTATCGCTATTAGATGGCCTTAAGACATATTTATTGTAATAAGTTCTCTTTGGAGACACTCGATGTAATAAGTGTGTGATTGCTACTCTGTTATAAATCCTTCAAGTACTGTGCGTGTCAGCATTACCGATCCAGGGATGGCACTGATGCGCAGAGATCAGACTGTTTGAGGTCTGGTCGCTACAACAAGATGATGATGGCCATATCATGTCACATATTTGGATGGCATGTGATGTTTATCTTTTATGCATCTTATTTTCCTTAGTACGGCGGTAGAATTATAAGACGATCCCTTACAAAATTTCAAGGTATAAGTGTTCTCCCCGAGTATGTATCGTTGCGAAAGTTCTTCGTGGTGAGACACCACGTGATGATCGGGTGTGATAAGCTCTATGTTCAAATACAACGAGTGCAAGCCAGTTTTGCACATGCGGAATACTCGGGTTAAACTTGACGAGCCTAGCATATACTGATATGGCCTCGGAACACTGGACACCGAAAGGTCGAACATGAATCATATAGTAGATATGATCAACATAGAGATGTTCACCATTGATGACAACTCCATCTCACGTGATGATTGGACATGGTTTAGTTGATTTGGATCACATATCATTTAGATGACTTGAGGGATGTCTATCTAAGTGAGAGTTCTTAAGTAATATGATTAATTGAACTTAATTTATCATGAACTTAGTCCTAATAGTTTTTTGCATATCTATGTTGCAGATCAATGGCCCATGCTACCGTTCCCTTGAATTTTAATGCATTCCTAGAGAAAGCTAAGTTGGAAGATGATGGTAGCAACTACACGGACTGGGTCCGTAACTTGAGGATTATCCTCATTGCTGCACAGAAGAATTATGTCCTTGATGCACCGCTGGGTGCAAGGCCTACTGCAGGAGCAGAAGCTGACATTGTGATCGCCTGGTAAGCTCGATCTGATGACTACTCATTAGTGCAGTGTGCCATGCTTTACAGCTTAGAATCGAGACTTCAAAGACGTTTGGAATGTCATGGACCATATGAGATGTTCCAGGAGTTGAAGTTAATATTTCAAGAAAATACCCAAGTTGAGAGATATGAAGTGTCCAACAAGTTCTATAGCTGCAAGATGGAGGAAAACAGTTCTGTTAGTGAGCACATACTTAGAAAGTCAGGGTACCATAGTCACTTGACTCAGCTGGGAGTTAATCTTCGAGATGATTGTGTCATTGATAGAGTTCTTCAATCACTGCCACCAAGCTACAAAGGCTTTGTGATGAACTATAATATGCAAGGGATGGAAAATACTATTCCTGAGCTCTTCGCAATGCTAAAGGCGGCAAAGGTAGAAATCAAAAAGGAGCATCAAGTGTTGATGGTTAATAAGACCACTAGTTTCAAGAAGAAGGGCAATGGTAAAAAGAAGGGGAACTTCAAGAAGAATGACAAGCAAGTTATCACTCCCGGGAAGAAACCCAAAGTTGGACCTGATACGTCTCCGCCGTATCTATAATTTTGATTGTTCCATGCCAATATTATTCAACTTTCATATACTTTTCGCAACTTTTTATATTATTTTTGGGACTAACATATCAATCTAGTGCCCAGTGCCAGTTCCTGTTTGTTGCATGTTTTATGTTTCGCAGAAACCCAATATCAAACGGAGTCCAAACGGGATAAAAACGGACGGAGATTATTTTTTGAATATTTATGATTTCTGGGAAGAAAACCCAACACGAGACGGTGCCCGAGGGGGCCACGAGGCAGGGGGCGTGCCCCAGGGGGCAGGCACACCCCTGACCCTCATGGGCACCCTGTAAGACGGTTGACACTCTTCTTTTGCTGCAAGAAAGCTAATTTTCAGAGAAAAATCTGGGCTAAAGTTTCAATCCAATCGGAGTTACGGATCTCCGAATATAAAAGAAACGGTGAAAGGGCAGAATCTTGGAACGCAAAAACAGAGAGAGACAGAGAGACAGATCCAATCTCGGAGGGGCTCTCGCCCCTCCCACACCATGGGAGCCAAGGACCAGAGGGGAAACCCTT
This sequence comes from Triticum dicoccoides, assembly GCF_002162155.2. Classification (NCBI taxonomy): domain Eukaryota; kingdom Viridiplantae; phylum Streptophyta; class Magnoliopsida; order Poales; family Poaceae; genus Triticum; species Triticum dicoccoides. The sequence goes on from NC_041387.1 coordinate 301,558,457, forward strand.
CTCCCATCTAGGTAGAAGGTCAAGGAAGAAGAAGAAGAAGGGGGGCTCTCTCCCCCTTGCTTCCTATGGCGCCGAAACACCGCCGGAGGCCATCATCATCACCACGATCTACACCAACAACTTCACCACCCTCATCACAAACTCTTCCCCCCTCCATGCAGTGGTGTAACCTCTCTTTCACCCGCTGCAATCTCTACTTAAACATGGTGCTCAACGCTATATATTATTTCCCAATGATGTATGGCTATCCTATGATGTTTGAGTAGATCCGTTTTGTCCTATGGGTTAATTGATGATCGTGATTGGTTTGAGTTGCATGTTTTATTATTGGTGATGTCCTATGGTGCTCTCCGTGTCGCGCAAGCGTGAGGGATCCCCGCTGTAGGGTTTGCAATATGTTCATGATTTTCTTATGGTGGGTGGCGTGAGTGACAGAAGCACAGACCCGAGTAAGTAGGTTGTTTGCGTATGGGATAAAGGGGACTTGATACTTTAATGCTATGGTTGGGTTTTACCTTAATGATCTTTAGTAGTTGCGGATGCTTGCTAGAGTTCCAATCGTAAGTGCATATGATCCAAGAAGATAAAGTATGTTAGCTTATGCCTCTCCCTCAAATAAAATTGCAATAGTGATTACCGGTCTAGTTGTTGATTGCCTAGGGACAAATAACTTTCTCGTGACAAAAAGCTCTCTACTAAAACTAACTTAGTTGTGTCTTTATCTAAACAACCCCTACTTTTTATTTATGTGTTCTTTATTATCTTGCAAACCTATCCTATCACACCTACGAGGTACTTCTAGTTTCATACTTGTTCTAGGTAAAGCGAACGTTAAGCGTGCATAGTTTTGTATCGGTAGTCGATAGAACTTGAGGGAATATTTGTTCTACCTTTAGCTCCTCATTGAGTTCGACACTCTTACTTCTTGAAAGAGGCTACAATTGATCCCCTATACTTGTGGGTTATCAAGACCTTTTTCTGGCGCCGTTGCCAGGGAGTCATAGCGTGGGGTGAATATTCCCGTGTGTGCTTGTTTCCTTTATCACTAAGTAGTTTTTATTTGCTGTTCTAAGTTGTTCTCTAACTTTAGTTATGGATATGGAACACGAAATACCAAAAAAATTAGTTGTACCTACTACACCAATGGTTGAAGAACCATTCAAAATCTATCACACTCCTGAAGCTTTTTACTTGGATCATCTTCGATCCCTTTGTGTTCGTGCTGAAACCCCAACTAGCTTAGTTGAGGGCAAATCTTTAGATGAGCATGCTTGTTATGGTAGACACCGTATATCTGAAAAACAGAAACTTTTACTGGATCAAATTCATCGTTTGCAATGCTATGCTTGGAATTTATGTGAAATTTATGATTGTACTTGTTGTTCTGAAAACCCTAAGAAACACCTTCTCTACCATTGTGAGTTTAGTGATACTGGAATCGTTTCTTCGTATGCTAGGGTTGTTTATAATTACTATGATGTTCAAAAAATTGAAGTATTTGTTGCTTTTAAGGGTGCTTATGAAATTGCTTGTTTGATTGAAAAGTATGATGCTACTCTCTACAAATCTGCAATTTTTGCCATATTTAAATATTGTTATGATAAATATGCTTCTAATGCCTATGTTAAACCATATATTGAGGACTTCTCCGCTGTCCAAGAAGAGACTAATATTTTGCAGGAGTCCATGAAAGAAGGAATTGATGAAACTGTGAGCTCATTGGATGAAAAATATGATGAGGAGAGCGAAGAACAAAAGGAGGAAGAGCGGATTAGCTACCCGTGCCCACCTTCTAATGAGAGTAACTCTTCAAATCATACATTGTTTAATTTCTCTTCGTGCTTACCGAAGGATGATTGCTATGATCCCTTTAATTCGTTCGAAATATCCCTTTTTGATGATACTTGCTATCCTTGTGGCCAAGATGCCAATATGAATTATGCTTATGGAGATGAACTTGCTATAGTTCCTTATGTTAAACATGAAATTGTTGCTATGGCACGCATGCATGATAGTCGTATTATCTTTTTGAATTCTCCAAACTATACTATATCGGAGAATTGTGCTTATTAAGGATTGTATTGATGGGTTGCCTTTTACCTTTGCACATGATGATTTCGATAGATATAATATGCATATGCTTGCTGCTCCTACTTGCAATTATTATGAGAGAGGAACTATATCTCCACCTCTCCATGTTTCCAATATGATAAAATTGCAAGAAACTGCTTATACTATACATTGGCCTTTACTTGGTGTGCATGAATTGTTCTTTTATGACATGCCGATGCATAGGAAGAGAGTTAGACTTCGTTGTTGCATGATATATGTTACTTTGTGCTCACTAATAAATCACAAATCATTGTTAATTAAAATTGGCTTTGATATACCTTGGGATCCGGGTGGATCCATTACTTGAGCACTATATTCCTAGCTTAATGGCTTTAAAGAAAGCGCTGCCAGGGAGACAATCCGGAAATTTTAGAGAGTTATTTATTTCAGATGATTGCTTTTATAAAGTCTAAAAACAAAAAATAAATAAAGAGGGGAACCCAAAACTTTTCAAAAAGGAAAGTGAAAGTGAGAGAGACAAGCATTGTTGAAGTGGGAGAGCTCCTTGAACTTTGTTCATGCTCACGAAAACTTTGTGAATCTAAATTATAAAAACTTCGCATCAAAAATAATTATCCGATTTTACAATTCCATTGTATTATAAAAATAATGTGCCAAGGTTTGCCTTTAGGATGTCTACAATGCTTGTTGGTTTGTGCGGTGCAGGACATAAACTTTGGCTGTAGTGCGCGACTTTAATTTTTTTTACTGGAACGCCAAATGGTTTTTATTCTTTTTGCACTGTATTTCTGTACAACTTCTTTATTTTTCCTAATTTTTGTAGAATTTTTGGGGTAAGATAAGTATGGTGAATGTTCAGATTGCTACAGACTGTTCTGTTTTTGACAGATTCTGTTTTTGATGCATAGTTTACTTGTTTTGATGAAACTATCAATTTATATCAGTGCATTAAGCCATAAAAAAGCTATATTACAGTAGACAAAATGCAAAAACAAAATATGAATTGGTTTGCAACAATACTTAGAGTAGTGATTTGCTTTATTATATTAATGGATCTTACCGAGTTTTCTCTTGAAGTTTTGTGTGGATGAAGTGTTGGATCGAGGAGGTCTCGATATGAGGAAAAGGAAGATAGGCAAGAGAATAATCTTGGGGATTCCCAGAGCACCCCAAGTAAATATTCAAGGAGACTCAAGCGTATAAGCTTGGGTATTCCCCAGAAGGCATCCCCTCTTTCTTCAACAAGTATCGGTATGTTTTCAGATTCGTTTCGTTCATGCGATATGTGCAAGTCTTGGAGCGTCTTTTGCATTTAGTTTTCATTTTTATTTTATGCACCATGCTGGTATGAGATATTCCATGGTTGATTTATATAATGCTCATTGCACTTCACTTAAATCTTTTGAGTATGGCTTTATAGAATGCTTCATGTGCTTCACTTATATCTTTTGAAGTTTGGATTGCCTGTTTCTCTTCACATAGAAAACCGCCATTTCTAGAATGATCTTTTGCTTCACTTAAATTTGTTAGAGCGTGGGCATATCTTTTGTAGAATAATTAAACTCTCTTGCTTCACTTATATCTATTTAGATAGATGACAGGAATTGGTCATTCGCTTGGTTAGTCATAAAATCCTACATAAACTTGTAGATCGCTGAATATGATATGTTTGATTCCTTGCAATAGTTTTGCGACATGAAGATGGCGATATTAGATTCATGCTAGTGGGTAGTTGTGGATTAGTAGAAATAATTGTGTTGAGGTTTGTGATTCTCGAAGCATGCACGTATGGTGAACCGTTATGTGATGAAGTCGGATCATGATTTATTTATTGATTGTCTTCCTTATGAGTGGCGGTCGGGGATGAGCGATGGTCTTTTCTTACCAATCTATCCCCCTATGAGCATGCGCATAGTACTTTGTTTCAATGACTAATAGATTTTTGCAATAAGTATGTGAGTTCATTATGACCAATGTTGAGTCCATGGATTATACGCACTCTCACCCTTCCATCATTGCTAGCCTCCTCGGTACCGTGCATTGCCCTTTCTCACCTCGAGAGTTGGTGCAAACTTCACCGGTGCATCCAAACCCCGTGATATGATATGCTGTATCACACATAAGCCTCCTTATATCTTCCTCAAAACAGCCACCGTACCTACCTATCATGGCATTTCCATAGCCATTCCGAGATAATATTGCCATGCAACTTCCATCATCATCATATACATGACTTGAGCATTCATTGTCATATTGCTTTGCATGATCGTAAGATAGCTAGCATGATGTTTTCATGGCTTGTCCATTTTTTGATATTATTGCTATGCTAGATCATTGCACACGCCGGTACACCGCCAGAGGCATTCATATAGAGTCATATCTTTGTTCTAGTATCAACTTGTAATATTGAGTTGTAAGTAAATAAAAGTGTGATGAGAGCCCACAATTATTTTCGGAATTATTTGAGCATTTAAATTATTTATAGCATTTAAATGCCCAAGTTCAAATACTTTATGGATTAATTCAAAAATCCAGAGTGACCTAGAAAAATGTGCACCATTTTTGGCAGAGGTTCTAAACCAATTCAAAAATGATGAACTTTTCTAAAAAACATTCTGGGTTTATTGAGAATATTTTTATTTGAACCTAGTTGAATTCATTTGGTGCTAGGGTTTGAACATCCCCAATTCAAATTTCATAAATTTAGACATGATGCAACAACCAAGCTAGTCCAAGTGCATAGCAACAATAGGGATGTGACAACTCCATCATTATTAGAGCGTTGCCCCGGTGCGGAAATGATGATGGAGACTATGATTCCCCCACAAGTCGGGATGAGAATCTGGACTTAATGAAAAAAAAAAGAGGCCAAAGAAGCCCAAATAAAAAAGAGGCCAAAGAAGCCCACCAAAAAATAAAAAAAGTAAAAAAAGAGAAAATAAAAATGAGAGAAAAAGAGAGAAGGGGCAATGCTACTATACTTTTACCACACTTGTGCTTCAAAGTAGCACCATGTTCTTCATATAGAGAGTCCCTTGAGTTATCACTTTCTATGCTTGTGGGAATTTCATTATAGAACTTGGCTTGTATATTCCGATGATGGGCTTCCTCAGATGCCCGAGGTCTTCATGAGCAAGCAAGTTGGATGCACACCCACTTAGTTTCAGTTTGAGATTTCATACACTTATAACTCTTAGTGCATCTGTTGCATGGCAATCCCTACTCCTCACATTGACATTAATTGATGGGCAACTCCATAGCTCGTTGATTAGCCGCGTCGATGTGAGACTTTGTCCCTTTTTGTCTTCTCCACACAACCTCCACCATCATACTCTATTCCACCCATAGTGCTATATCCATGGCTCACGCTCATGTATTGCATGAAAGTTCAAAAGGTTTGAGAACATCAAAAGTATGAAACAATTGCTTGGATTGTCATCGGGGTTGTGCATGATTTGAATATTTTGTGTGATGAAGATGGAGCATAGCCAGACTATATGATTTTGTAGGGATAACTTTCTTTGGCCATGTTGTTTTGAAAAGACATGATTGCTTTATTAGTACGCTCGAAGTATTATTGTTTTTATGTCAAATGATAGACTATTGCCTTGAATCACTCGTGTCTTAATATTCATGCCACGATTAGACATACGATCAAGATTATGCTAGTTAGCATTCCACATCAAAAATTATCTTTTTATCATTTACCTACTCGAGGACGAGCAGAAATTAAGCTTGGGGATGCTGATACGTCTCCGTCGTATCTATAATTTTTGATTGTTCCATGCCAATATTATTCAACTTTCATATACTTTTGGCAACTTTTTATATTATTTTTGGCACTAACATATTGATACAGTGCCCAGTGCCAGTTCCTGTTTGTTGCATGTGTTATGTATCGCAGAAACCCAATATCAAACGGAGCCCAAACAGGATAAAAATGGACGGAGATTATTTTTGGAATATTTATGATTTTTGGGAAGAAAAACCAACACGAGACGGTGCACGAGGGGGCCATGAGGCAGGGGGCGCGCCCTAGGGGGCAGGAGCGCCCCTGACCCTCGTGGGCACCCCGTAAGGTGGTTGACGCTCTTCTTTTGCCGCAAGAAAGCTAATTTTTGGAGAAAAATCTGGGCGAAAGTTTCAATTCATTAGGAGTTACGGATATCCGGATATAAAAGAAACGGTGAAAGGGCAGAATCTCGGAACATAGAAATAGAGAGAGACAGAGAGATAGATCCAATCTCGGAGGGTCTCTCGCCCCTCCCACGCCATGGGAGCCAAGGACCAGCGGGAAAACCCTTCTCCCATCTAGGGAGAAGGTCAAGGAAGAAGAAGAAGAAGAAGGGGGGCTCTCTCCCCCTTTCTTCCGGTGGCGTCGGGACGCCGCCGGGGGCCATCATCATCACCACGATCTACATCAATGACTTCACCGCCCTCATCACCAACTCTTCCCCCCTCTATGAAGCGATGTAACCTCTCTTTTAACTGCTGTAATCTCTAGTTAAACATGGTGCTCAACACTATATATTATTTCCCAATGATGTATGGCTATCCTATGATGTTTGAGTAGATCCATTTTGTCATATGGGTTAATTGAGGATCGTGATTGGTTTGAGTTGCATTTTTTATTATTGGTGTTGTCCTATGGTGCTCTCCGTGTCGCGCAAGCGTGAGGGATCCCCGCTGTAGGGTTTGCAATATGTTTATGATTTGAGTATGGTGGGTGGCGTGAATGACAGAAGCACAGATCCGAGTAAGTAGGTTGTTTGCGTATGGGATAAAGGGGACTTGATACTTTAATGCTATGGTTGAGTTTTACCTTAATGAACTTTAGTAGTTGCAGATGCTTGCTAGAGTTCCAATCGTAAGTGCATATGACCCAAGAAGAGAAACTATGTTAGCTTATGCCTCTCCCTCAAATAAAATTGCAATAGTGATTATCGGTCTAGTTGTTGATTGCCCAGGGACAAATAACTTTCTCGTGACAAAAAGCTCTCTACTATAACTAACTTAGTTGTGTCTTTATCTAAACAGCCCCTACTTTTGATTTACGTGTTCTTTATAATATTGCAAACCTATCCTATCACACCTACAAGGTACTTCTAGTTTCATACTTGTTCTAGGTAAAGCGAACGTTAAGCGTGCGTAGAGTTGTACCGGTGGTCGATAGAACTTGAGGGAATATTTGTTCTAACTTTAGCTCCTCGTTGGGTTCGACACTCTTACTTATCGGAAGTGGCTACAATTGATCCCCTATACTTGTGGGTTATCAGGACCCAAGCCTAAAACTGAGTGCTTCTACCATAAAGGGTCTGGTCACTGGAAGTGGAACTGCCCCAAGTATTTGGCGGATAAGAAGGATGGCAAAGTGAACAAAGGTATATTTGATATACATGTTATTGATGTGTACCTTACTAATTCTCGTAGTAGTGCCTGGGTATTTTATACTGGTTTGGTTGCTCATATTTGTAACTCGAAGCACGGAATACGGGTTAAACGCAGATTGGCTAAGGAAGAGGTGACGATGCACGTCGGAAATGGTTCGAAGGTCGATGTGATCGTCATCGGCACGCTACCTCTGCGATAATTGTTATTTGGTTCAGGGATTAGTTTTAGACCTGAGTAATTGTTATTTGGTGCCAGCGTTGAGCATGAACATTATATCTGGATCTTGTTTAGTGCGAGACAATTATTCATTTAAATTAGAGAATAATGGTTGTTTTATTTATATGAGTAATATCTTTTATGGTCATGCACCTTTGAAGAGTGGTCTATTTCTGTTGAATCTTGATCGTGATGATAGACATATTCATAATATTGATGCCAAAAGATGCAAAGTTGATAATGATAGTGCAACTTAGTTGTGGCACTGCCATTTGGGTTATATCGGTGTAAAGAGCATCAAGAAACTCCATAAAGATGGACTTTTGGAATCACTTGATTAGGAATCATTTGATACTTGCGAACCATGCCTTATGGGCAAGATGACTAAAACTCCGTTCTCTGGAATAATGGAACGAGCTAGTGACTTATTGGAAATAATACACACTGATGTATGTGGTCCAATGAGTGTTGATGCTCATGATGGGCATCGTTATTTTCTGACCTTCACAGATGATTTGAGCAGATATGGGTATATCTACTTAATGAAACACAAGTTTGAAACATTTGTAAAGTTCAAAGAATTCAGAGTGAAGTGGAGAATCATCGTAACAACAAAATGTAGTTTCTATGATCTGATTGTGGAGGAGAATTATTGAGTTATGAGTTTGGTCTTCATTTAAAACAATGTGGAATAGTTTCACAACTCACGCCACCTGGAACACCACAACGCAATGTTGTGTCAGAACGTCGTAACCGCACTTTATTGGATATGGTGCGATCTATGATGTCTCTTACCGATTTACCACTATATTTTTGGGGTTATGCATTAGAGACAGCTGCATTCACTTTAAACAGGGCACCATCAAAATCCGTTGAGACGACACCGTATGAACTATGGTTTGGCAACAAACCAAAGCTATCATTTCTTAAAGTTTGGGGATGCGATGCTTATGTTAAAAGGCTTTAGCCTGATAAGCTCGAACCCAAATCGGACAAGTGCGTCTTCATAGGATACCCTAAGGAAATAATTGGGTACACCTTCTACCAGAAGTCCGAAGGCATGATTTTTGTTGCTAAGAACGGAACCTTTCTAGAGGAGGAGTTTCTCTCGAAACAAGGGAGTGGGAGGAAAGTAGAACTTGATGAGGTAATTGTACCTGCTCTCAATTTGGAAAGTAGCTCATCCGAGAAATCTGTTCCTGTTATGCCTACACCAACTAGAGAGGAAGCTAATGATAAAGATCATGAAACTATAGATCAAGTTCCTACAAAACCTCGTATGTCAAACAGAGCACTATCTGCACCAGTGGTATGGTAATCCTATTCTAGAGGTCATGTTACTTGACCATGAAGAACCTATGAACTATGAAGAAGCTATGATGAGCCTAGATTCTGATAAATGGCTTGAGGCCATGAAATCTGAGATAGGATCCATGTATGAGAACAAAGTGTGGACTTTGTGGACCTGCACAATCATCGGTGACCATATAGAATAAATGGATCTTCAGAAGAAGACTGACGCTGATGGTAATATTACTGTCTATAAAGCTCGACTTGTTGCAAAAGGTTTTCGATAAGTTCAAGGAGTTGACTACGATGAGACTTTCTCACTCATAGCGATGCTTAAGTCTGTCTGAATCATGTTAGCAATTGCCGCATTTTATGTAACGCCCCGGATACAACTTTCCATAATTGTAACTCCAACTCTTGCCATTTCCGGCTATGTGATATGTTCTTTCTGCCATGGTTGGCTTTTGTCTTTTGTTTTGCATTGTGTTCATGTCATGCATCTCATCTCATAGAATCATGCGCATTGCATCTGCATGTTTTCATAAAACTTGTAGCCGTTCACAGTTGCCCTTTCTCTCTTTGCCTCCATTGTTATTTTGTCAGGACCTTGTCCTCGTTGACCTCTCTCAGACCCCCTCTTGCGCGCGTCCAAAAACTCCCCCGAACTCGAACCTGGTTGTCGTGACCGTTGGGTTCGGATCATCCCCCAACATCTATAAAACATCTTCGTTTTCTTATTTGGACCCCCTAGCCTATTTTTCTCGACCGCCCGATTTCGATCGGACGTACCGGGTTAACCCTGCCCTAATCCTCCTTGCTATATAAATATGACCCAACCCTAAATTTGACGAGAGCTGTCCCATCGTTCCCTCATCCGCTGCCGCCACTCTCTCGCATCCACCTTGGGATCCCTCCCGATCCATTCCACCCAACCAGATCGCACCGACCGCCTCCCTCGTTTTCAGCATCGAACCAACCCCAGGCCCCTCGATCCACTGCTCGCCCGAGCCACGGAGCTCCTCCATGTCGTGCTTCTCCTCGAGCCCGAGGCCATGCCTCCTTTGTTCGATCCCCACCAGCCAGTAGCCCCGTCGCGCCGGGCATGCTCCTCCAGGCTGGCCGTCAGCAGCGCACCCCGGCGACTTGCTCCGGACCACGACCTCGTCACCCTCGACCCCGCTCGACTGGTCGGAGAGCCGTTAGCCATGGAGACCACCGCGAAAAGGCCAGCCCCCGTCGGCATTCTCCTTTTCCTCCGTCCTTCTTCCACCTCCCTAATCTCTCTGCTCCCTCTCTGCTGCCATGGACAGGGCTTCGACGCCACCGTCCTCGTGTTGCATCTCCATGGCTGCAACCCGAGCCCTTCCTCCCTTGATCTGGACCAGGAGGGTCCCGAGCATCTCCTCCACCACCAGGGTGTGTTCTTCCCCTGCCTCCCCTTCCTTCGTTCCTCCTATGTTTGTTCTCTCACTCACATCTCTCTGTTCTCTCTTTCTCTATCAAAAGGAGCACGCGACGCCATGGCCTCGCTGAGCTCTGCCCACGCCAGCGCCTCAAGCGACCACCGTTTGCTCCAGATCCATCCCCTCCGTCGAATCCCGTCGCCCTAGTCCCGTTCAGGCCGGTCCCCGCCGAGGCCGCCTCGCCGGAGCCCCTGCATCGCGCTGATGCTCCCCTGATTTACCTGCTGTTGCTGCCTCTATTCTTCAGTAACGAGCATCAGCTTGCTCGCCTCACCTCACTTTGACCGCCCCTGGGTCGCATCGTCGCCGCGTGGCCCAGCAACCTCAAGGCCCAGCGCCTCGCCTCAGCCTCCAGCCAGCCTGTTGGCCCAATGTGAGCAGCCGCCCAGCGCCTCCTCTCTGTTGGCCCAACATGCACTAGATTCGGCCCACGTACGTATTTTTTCTTGACTGCGAATTTGCTATTTATCCAGTGAATTAATGGATTTGCAGAAACCCCCTTGCACTTCATGCATATAATAATTCATGAACCGTGCATCAGATTAAAATGATTTAAACATGTAAAATGCTTAGAATTTTGTATAGATTAATAATATGCCACTTTCATCCATGTTTAGAATGTTTAAAATGTTGTTTTATTAAATTTGCTCAAATGCCATGTTAAAATGATTTATTTCATAACTAATAACCGTAGCTCCAAAGTTAATAAACTTTATATGTAAATGCGGTGGAAAAATGCGTAGTTTAACTTGACACACTTTGTTTTACTATTTAACAACATTAAAATTGTGTTTAGAGCAGAAAAATACCAAAACTAAAATATGGACATGAGGACTTTCCGGAATTGTTGTTTGTTGTTCCGCCCTCATTTAAACTTGCCTATAGTTAGTTTACTTATGCTTCACCTCTTGCCATGTTTAACAACATTCAATATTGTTGGGTACATAACCAAGAGAGAGAACTAAATAATTGATGTGGTGTTTCGTCAATATGCAACTCATTGCATATTGAGCTCCACTTAATTTGTAGTATTGTTTGTGCAATTTGCCATGCCATGCCTTTTAAACCGGTCATGCATCATATTTTTTTGTGCATCATGCCATGTTTATGCTTGTGCATTTACCATGGTGTCTGTTTCTTTCCGGTGTTGCTTCTTAGTTCCGGTAATGTTGCGATTGTGAGGATTCGTTCGACTATGCTTGCTCGTGTACTTCATGGACTCGTTCTTCTTCCTTGCGGGATTTCAGGCAAGATGACCATTACATTGGATCTCATTACTGTCATTGCTATGCTAGTTGCTTCGTTCTATAACTATGCTATGCTACCTATCGCTTTCTCTCCAAGCCTCCCAAATTACCATGTCAGCCTCTAACCTTTTCACCCTTCCTAGCAAACCGTTGCTTGGCTATGTTACCGCTTTTGCTCAGCCCCTCTTATAGCATTGTTAGTTGCAGGTGAAGTTTAAGATTGCTCCATGATGGACAGGATTATGTTGGGATATCACAATATCTCTTATTTAATTAATGCATCTATATACTTGGTAAAGGGTGGAAGACTCGGCCTTATGCCTGGTGTTTTGTTCCACTCTTGCTACCCTAGTTTCCGTCATACCGGTGTTATGTTCCTTGATTTTGCGTTCCTTACGCGGTTGGGTGATTTATGGGACCCCCTTAATAGTTCGCTTTGAGTAAAACTCCTCCAGCAAGGCCCAACCTTGGTTTTACATTTGCCTAACAACCTATTACCTTTCCCTTGGGTCGGCCAACCCGAGGGTCATCTTTATTTTAGACCCCCCTGGCCAGTGCTTCTCTAAGTGCTGGTCCGAACCGAGCTGCCTGCGGGGCCACCTCGGGGAAACTTGAGGGCTGGTTTTACTCGTAGCTAGTCTCATCCGGTGTTGCCCTGAGAACGAGATATGTGTAGCTCAAATCAGGATTGTCGGCACATCGGGCAGCTTTGCTGGTCTTGTTTTATCATTGTCGAAACTTCTTGTAAACCAGGATTCCGAGACTAATCGGGTCTTCCTGGGAGAAGGAATATCCTTCGTTGACCATGAGAGCTTGTGATGGGCTAAGTTGGGACACCCCTGTAGGGTATTATCTTTCGAAAGCCGTGCCCGCGGTTATGTGCCAGATGGGAATTTGTTAAATTCCGGTTGTAGATAACTTGACACCAGAAATGAATTAAAACGCATCAACCGCGTGTGTAGCCATGATGGTCTCTTTTCGACAGAGTCCGGGAAGTGAACACGGTTTTGGGTTATGTTTGACGTAAGTAGGAGTTTAGGATCACTTCTTGATCATTGCTAGCTTCACGACCGTTCCGTTTCTCCTCTTCTCGCTCTTATTTGTGTATGTTAGCCACCATATATGCTTAGTCTCTGCTACAACCACACCACTTATCCTTTCCATACCCATTAAGCTTTGCTAGTCTTGATACCCATTGTAATGGGATTGCTGAGTCCTCATGGCTCACAGATTACTACAACAACAGTTATAGGTGGAGGTTATGCGATGATCATGACGCGAGAGTGATGTTTGCTTGTTTTGGAGTTCTTCTTCTGCTTCTTCTTTGATCGGGGGCTAGGTTCTAGGTCGGCAGCCTGGGCTAGCAGGGTGGATGTCATTTGAGTTTCTGTTTGTGTTTCATCCATAGTCGGATGGTGCTCTTATGTAAGATGATGTTGTATTCGTGTGGCATTGTATGCCTTTTGTATGTATCCCCATCTATTATGTAATGTTGATGTAATGATATCCACCTTGCAAAAGCGTATCAATATGCGGTTCTATCCTTGGTGGGACCTTCGAGTCTCTTTAGGATAGTATCGCATATTGGGCGTGACAAGTTGGTATCAGAGCCCCGACCGACCATAGTAGCCCCCTTGATTGTTGGCCGTTGTTGAGTCTAGAAGAAAACTATTTTGAGTCTTAGGATTATATATATCGGAGAGTAGGATTATTTTTACTTCTCAGCCCCCTTCGTCGCTCTGGTGAGGACTCTCGACGTAAATGTTTTGTCTTTCCTCTCCTCAATTTTTCACAATTTTTTTTAGGATCACGCGGGTATCTTGGAATCATTCTGATATTCTTGTGACGAGAACATTTTTCTTGGTGCCTCCTGACATTTAGGGGTTGCGGCACTGTCCTGGGGAGTTGAGCTCCGAGGTGTTGTCGTCACAATTTTATCGTTGCAGTTCTGGAATACCTGAGTTTTGCCGATATTGAAAATATCTTTTATGCAGTTGTTGGTGTGATAACCTTGACGCCACCCAGTACTGGGGAGTTCGGGAGTATTGCCATAGCTCGTATAACGGATTCTTTTCGAAGGTTGAGGTACACGATTTCCGGAGTTTTCTTGGTTATGTGTTGACGGATGGATACAGCTGGATGTAGGGATTGTTATTTTGGGTGAGATATATTGCTTCCCCTGTATCCTCAACACCAGATTGCATAATCATAAAGTTTCGGGAGTTTATAGGTGGGAATTCAAGTAGCTCCTAGAATATCTTTCCGACAGATGCCTGATATGGGATTGGGTAAATCTCTATCATATGTATTTGTTCCGGCTTACTCTGCAAGCCAAATCCTTTCTTTTCTTTTATTTGGGGTATTCGAGTTGCTTCAATGTCAAGTGTTGATTCCATACCTTTTGTAAACGGTGTTCTCATATTGCTATGTGAATACTAATCCTTATTGATCATCGAGGTCGTCATATTAATTCTTTTCCCAACCGGTGTGCTTCTCTTCAAGTGGATCCGATCATTTTTCAACATCCGCAAGATCAACTCTAAGTTTTCTCACTGGTGTTTGTTTCATCCGTCCCCAAGTTGCCTTTGTTTTCCCGCCCTCCCACCCTTTTTCTTCAAGGACTCAGATTTCTTAATCATGTATCCTTTTATTTGTGGGAAGTCTCTTCATTCTTTTCTTTCAATGTTCTTATCCAGTGATTTCCCATGAAGATGCTCAATAGTTTCAAGTTCATCATCCTTCGTTGTTGTTTCTTCTCCGGTCGATCCAATTCAAGCTTTCAATATTCATCATATTCCTTTCCTCGTTTCTAATGCTTTCTCATGTCGATGCACCTCTTAATCATTCACTTCTTGCTATTCATTTGTCCTGGAGTGCTGAAGATATCTCAGAAGGCTCGTCTTTTCTTCCAAGATCTGTTCAAGCTATTTGGAGATTATTATCTCATTCAAGTCATTTAATTCAACCGGTTCAACCTCTCTTTAAAATCCTTCAACGATATTTATTTCGAGTGGGCGCTAACCCACAGGTTTTTTTCCAGGATCTTACCTGACTCTTCTAATTTTCCCGGAACTATTCTCAAATTCATTTCAAAGTTTGACGTAAGAATGAATTTTCATCAGTCACATGCCTTCTCCAAGGTCGCTTTTAATTTCTTTTCATCTTTGGCTCAACCATTCCTATTTTAATCCTTCCGGAGTTTCTCACCAATTTGGTGGTGTTTCTCCTCGTCATTCTCAGCATGTGAAGACCGAAGAAGAGTTCCTCTTAAATCCTTACCCGTTCTTCCAAAGATGCGTAGTTCAAGTTTTATGCCATCCTCTCATAATTGTTTTCGATTGTGCGAATTCTTTTCACCCATCAGGAGCATTTCATGAGTTGTTTCCATTTCTTTCCTCCTAAGGCCATCATGTCATAATTCTTCATTCTTAGCGTGTAGCTACCATTCTCCAAATCTTACCGGTGAATCGTTCAAGTATCCTCTAATCAGTTCATGTTCTCTTCATTCTCATGTATCAAAATCCCTTCAAGTATCTTCATTCGTTTTCCAATTCTTTCCGGTGAATTGTGCCCTTGCTACTCTCTTTTCCAATTTTTACAGTGGTTCGTTCAAGATTTCACTTCCTTTGTTATCATATCAATTCATTCGTTGTTTCCAAATCACACCGGTGGTTCCATCAATACCTTCTCAAGTTTGCGCTATCTCTATCCTTAATCCCTCAAGAAGAATAAGTAGTATGACAAATCTATTACTTGTCATCAATTTAAATTGGTGAAGGATACGCATAACATAATTCTTATTTTTGTTTCATCCAAGTGATCTAGTTTCTTCTTTCCATCGTTGTTCATCATGTCACATTTCTCGGTTCGAGATGCTCCATCTTTTCTTGTCTGGAGTTCCAAGTTTTCCGCATTATCTCATCGCGAACCTCCATCTAAATCATCGCAAGGCTTCACCTTGTGTTCTCAACTTCTCTTTCTTTATTATCATCCTTTGATTTTATTACCGGAGTTCTCACGAAGGCTCAACATGGTGGTTCGTCAAGGATTCCTTTCATTCTTCATTTGTTCTTCAAGACTTCTCTCGAGGTGATGATCCGCCAAGCTATCCTCAAAAATAAACATGGTGCTCAACACATGTTTTGTTTTGAGGAGCTCAAGTATTATTCATCTTGCTTTCTAAAGTGCAATTCTTCTACCTTATCTTTTGAGGTGGTGTTATGTCACTCTTGACAATTTCCTTCATGTTTCATGATTCATATGTTGTCAAGAATGAGGTATATTAAATCCATCATTTTCTCTTCGTTCAAGAGATCTTTTCGACCAATCAACTTCTTTGTTGGAGTTATCTTGTGTAGGATTTCACCTAAAGCCTTTCCTTAAGGGTTGTTGCTATTTGTGGTGATTGTGCATGACCCAAGCTTGTTCTTTATCCTCTTGGTGGAAGATGTTTTCATCTCTTTGGTGCTCTCAATCAAATCAATGGTTTCCATTAGTAGCCGGTTGTCACCTCATAGTGTTGAGATGTTTTCCATAATCCCACTACAAGCTTATTCTTTTCGTTGTTGGTTTTGCAGCAACTCCGTTATAACCTTCTTGGAAGGGTGCTTTCCAAGCTCATTTGTGGCAGAAGTTGGCATTTTCTACTACATTCTGTTATTCCAATGATCTATCTTCTATTCTTTCTTCCGGAGGCATTGTGATGTTGCTCTTTTAACTCATCATGTCGAATTGTGAGGATCATGTTCTTTTCGTGCTTATCTATTTAACCGGAGTGTTGTGTCTTCTCTTCAAGTTCTTTTCATCTTATCAAGTTTTCCTTCTTCTATCCGTCAGAGTGCTGCCCAAATTATATCAATCTTATTCCTTCTCTATCTAGTTTAACCGGAGGGGTTTCAATATCTATCTTATCACTAAACCTCTTGGTACTCGTTGTATCTCTTGTTCCTCTTTTCCAATGGAGTGTTTTCAATTTTGTTCATCTTCGTTTTTTTTCTTTCTTTCATTTTGCTCAACCTCTCAAGGTTCATGGTTTCACTCGTTCGTCAAAGAAGAAATTTAGTTTTACCTCTTCTCTTCCTCTTTCGTTTCTCTCCGCTGCCATCCTAGATCTCGGGACGAGATCCTCTTGTAGTGGTGGAGTGTTGTAACGCCCCAGATACAACTTTCCATAATTGTAACTCCAAGTCTTGCCATTTCCGGCTATGTGATATGTTCTTTCTGCCGTGGTTGGCTTTCGTCTTTTGTTTTGGATTGTGTTGATGTCATGCATCTCATCTCATAGCATCATGCGCATTGCATCTGCATGTTTTCATAAAACGCATAGCCGTTCACAGTTGCCCTTTCTCTCTTTGCCTCTGTTGTTATTTTGTCAGGCCCTTGTCCTCGTTGACCTCTCTCAGACCCCCTCTTGCGCGCGTCCGAATACTCCCCCGAACTCGAACCTGGTTGTCGTAACCGTTGGGTTTGGATCATCCCCCAACATCTATAAAACATCTCCATTTTCTTATTTGGACCCCCTAGCCTATTTTTCTCGACTGTCCGATTTCGATCGGACGTACCGGGTTAACCCTGCCCTAATCCTCCTTGCTATATAAATATGACCCAACCCTAAATTTGAGGAGAGCTGTCCCATCGTTCCCTCACCCGCCGCCGCCACTCTACCGCATCCACCTTGGGGTCCCTCCCGATCCATTTCACCCAACCATATCGCACCGACCGCCTCCCTTGTTTTCAGCATCGAACCAACCCCAGGCCCTTCGATCCACTCCTCGCCCGAGCCCCGGAGCTCCTCCATGTCGTGCTCCTCCTCGAGCCCGAGGCCATGCCTCCTTTGCTCGATACCCACTAGGCAGCAGCCCCGTCCCGCTGGTCATGCTCCTCCGTGCTGGCCATCAGCAGCGCACCCTGACGCCCTGCTCGGGACCTCGACCTCGTTGCCCTCGACCCCGGTCGACTCGCCGGAGAGCCGTCAGCCATGGAGACCACCGCGAAAAGGCCAACCCTCGTCGCCCTTCTCCTTTTCCTTCGTCCTTCTTCCACCTCCCTAATCTCTTTGCTCCCTCTCTGCTACCATTGATAGGGCTTCGACGCCACCGTCCTCATGCTGCATTGCCATGGCTGCAACCCGAGCCCTTCCTCGCTCGATCTGGACCAGGAGGGTCCCAAGCATCTCCTCCACCGCCAGGGTGCGTTCCTCCCCTGCCTCCCCTTCCTTTGATCCTCCTCTGTTTGTTCTCTTGCTCACATCTCTCTCTGTTCTCTCTTTCTCTGTCGACAGGAGCACCCTGCGACATGGCCTCGTTGAGCTCTGCCCATGCCAGCACCTCAAGTCACCACCGTTCGCTCTAGATCCGTCCCCTCCGTCGGATCCCGTCGCCCCAGTCCCGTTCCGGCCGGTCCCCTCCAAGGCCGCCTCGCCGGAGCCCCTGCATCGCGCTGCTGTTCCCCTGCTTTACCTGCTGTTGCTGCCTCTGTTCTTCAGTAACGAGCATCAGCTCGCTCGCCTCGCCTCGCTTTGACCGCACCTGGGTCGCGTTGTCGCCGCATGGCCCAGCAGCCTCAAGGCCCAGCGCCTCAGCTCAGCCTCCAGCCGGCCTGTTGGCCCAATGTGAGCAGCCGCCCATCCCCTCCTCTCTGTTGGCCCAACATGCACTAGATTCGGCCCGCGTACATTTTTTTCCTGACTGCGAATTTGCTATTTATCGAGTGAATTAACAGATTTGCAGAAACCCCCTTGCACTTCATGCATATAATAACTCATGAACCGTGCATCGGATTAAAATGATTTAAACATGTAAAATGCTTAGAATTTTGTGTAGATTAATAATATGCCACTTTCAGCCATGTTTAAAATGTTGTTTGATTAAATTTGCTCAAATGGCATGTTAAAATGATTTATTTCATAACTAAATAACCATAGCTCCAAATTTAATAAACTTTATATGTAAATGGGGTGGAAAATGCCTAATTTAACTTGGTACACTTTGTCTTACTGTTTAACAACATTAAAATTGTGTTTAGAGCAGAACAGTACCAAAACTAAAATATGGACATGAGGATTTTCCAGAATTGTTGTTTGTTGTTCCGTCCTCATTTAAACTTGCCTATAGTTAGTTTACTTATGCTTCACCTCTTGCCATGTTTAACAACATTCAATATTGTTGGGTACATAACCGAGAGAGAGAACTAAATAATTGATGTGGTGTTTTGTCAATATGCAACTCGTTGCATATTGAGGTCCACTTAATTTGTAGTATTGTTTGTGCACTTTGCCATGCCATGCCTTTTAAACCGGTCATGCATCATATTTGTTTGTGCATCATGCCATGTTTATGCTTGTGCGTTTACCATGGTGTTCGTTTCTTTCTGGTGTTGCTTCTTAGTTCCGGTAATGTTGCAATTGTGAAGATTCGTTCGACTATGCTTGCTCGTCTACTTCATGGACTCGTTCTTCTTCCTTGCGGGATTTTAGGCAAGATGACCGTCACCTTGGATCTCATTACTATCATTGCTATGCTAGTTGCTTCGTTCTATCGCTATGCTGCGCTACCTATCGCTTGCTCTTCAAGCCTCCCAAATTGCCATGTCAGCCTCTAACGTTTTCACCCTTCCTAGCAAACCGTTGCTTGGCTATGTTACAACTTTTGCTCAGCCCCTCTTATAGCGTTGTTAGTTGCAGGTGAAGTTGAAGATTGCTCCATGATGGACAGGATTATGTTGGAATATCACAATATCTCTTATTTAATTAATGCATCTATATACTTGGTAAACGGTGGAAGACTCGGCCTTATGCCTAGTGTTTTGTTCAACTCTTGCTACCCTAGTTTCCGTCATACCGGTGTTATGTTCCTTGATTTTGCGTTCCTTACGCGGTTGGGTAATTTATGGGACCCCCTTGACAGTTTGCTTTGACTAAAACTCCTCCAGCAAGGCCCAACCTTGGTTTTACATTTTCCTAACAACCTATTACCTTTCCCTTGGGTCGGCCAACCCGAGGGTCATCTTTATTTTAGCCCCCCTGGGCCAGTGCTTCTCTAAGTGCTGGTCCGAACCGAGCTGCCTGCGGGGCCACCTCGGGGAAACTTGAGGGTTGGTTTTACTCGCAGCTAGTCTCATGCGGTGTTTCCCTGAGAACGAGATATGTGCAGTTCCTATCGGGATTGTCGGCACATCGGCGGCTTTGCTGGTCTTGTTTTATCATTGTCAAAACATCTTGTAAACAAGGATTCCGAGACTGATCGGGTCTTCCTGGGAGAAGGAATATCCTTCGTTGACCGTGAGAGCTTGTGATGGGCTAAGTTGGGACACCCCTGCAGGGTATTATCTTTCAAAAGCCGTGCCCACGGTTATGTGGCATATGGGAATTTGTTAATGTCCGATTGTAGATAACTCGACACCAGATACGAATTAAAACGCATCAACCGCGTGTGTAGCCATGATGGTCTCTTTTCGGCTGAGTCCGGGAAGTGAACACGGTTTTGGGTTATGTTTGACGTAAGTAGGAGTTTAGGATCACTTCTTGGTCATTGCTAGCTTCACGACCATTCCGTTGCTCCTCTTCTCGCTCTTATTTGCGTATGTTAGCCACCATATATGCTTAGTCGCTGCTGCAACCGCACCACTTATCCTTTCCATACCCATTAAGCTTTGCTACTCTTGATACCCATGGTAATGTTATTGCTGAGCCCTCGTGGCTCACAGATTACTACAACAACATTTGCAGGTGCAGGTTATGCGATGATCATGACGCGAGAGCGATGTTTGCTTGTTTTGGAGTTCTTCTTCTGCTTCTTCTTTGATTAGGGGATAGGTTCCAGGTCGGCAGCCTGGGCTAGCAGGGTGGATGTCGTTTGAGTTTCTGTATGTGCTTCATCCGTAGTCGGATGGTGCTCTTATGTAAGATGATGTTGTATTCGTGTGGCATTGTATGCCTTTTGTTTGTATCCCCATATATTATGTAATGTTGATGTAATAATATCCACCTTGCAAAAGCATATCAATATGCGGTTCTATCCTTGGTGGGACCTTCAAGTCTCTTTAGGATAGTATCGCATATTGGGCGTGACATTTTATGATTATGAAATCTGGCAAATGGATGTAAAAACTGCATTCCTTAATGGATTTCTAACAGAAGAGTTGTATATGATGCAACCAGAAGGTTTTGTCGATCCTAAAGGTGCTAACAAAGTGTGCAAGCTCCAGCGATCCATTTATGGACTGGTGCAAGCATCTCGGAGTTGGAATATATGCTTTGATGAGGTGATCAAAGCACATGGTTTTATATAGACTTCTGGAGAAGCCTGTATTTACAAGAAAGTGAGTGGGAGTTCTATAGCATTTTGAATATTATATGTGGATGACATATTGTTGATTGGAAATGATGTAGAATTTCTGAATAGCATAAAAGGATACTTGAATAAGAGTTTTTCAATGAAAGACCTCGGTGAAGCTGCTTATATATTGGGCATCAAGATCTATAGAGATAGATCAAGACGCTTGATAGGACTTTGACAAAGCACATACCTTGATAAAGTTTTGAAGAAGTTCAAAATGTATTAGCCGAAGAAAGGGTTCTTGCCTGTGTTACAAGGTGTGAAGTTGAGTCAGACTCAATGCCCAACCACTGTTAGAAGATAGAGTGAAAATGAAAGTCATTCCCTATGCCTTAGCCATAGGTTCTATCATGTATGCTTGGCTATGTACCAGACCTGATATGTGCCTTGCTATAAGTTTAGCAGGGAGGTACCAAAGTAATCCAAGAGTGGATCACTGGACAGCGGTCAAGAACATCTTGAAGTACCTGAAATGTACAAGGGATATGTTTCTCGTTTATGGAGGTGACAAAGAGCTTGTTGTAAGTGGTTACGTCGACGCTAGCTTTGACACTGATTCGGATGATTCTAAATCACAATCCGGATACATATTTTTATTGAATGGTGGAGCTGTTAGTTGGTGCAGTTCCAAGCAAAGCGTCATGGCAGGATCTATGTGTTAAGTGGAGTACATAGCTGCTTTGGAAGCAGCAAATGAAGGAGTCTGGATGAAGGAGTTCATATCTGATCTAGGTGTAATACCTAGTGCATCAGGTCCAATGAAAATCTTTTGTGACAATACTGGAGCAATTGCCTTGGTGAAGGAATCCATATTTCACAAAAAGACCAAACACATCAAGAGACGCTTCAACTCCATCTGAGATTTGGTCAAGGAGGGAGACATAGAGATTTGCAAAATACATACGGATCTGAATGTTGCAGACCCGTTGACTAAACCTCTTCAATGAGCAAAACATGATCAACACCAAGACCCCATGGGTGTTATATTAATTACAATGTAATCTAGATTATTGACTCTAGTGCAAGTGGGGGACTGAAGGAAATAATGCCCTAGAGGCAATAATAAAGTTGTTATTTTATATTTCCTTATTCATGAGAAATGTTTATTATTCATGCTAGAATTGTATTAACCGGAAACTTGATACATGTGTGAATACATAGACAAAACACCGTGTCCCTAGTATGACTCTACTATACTAGCTCGTTGATCAAAGATGGTTAAGTTTCCTAGCCATGGACATGAGTTCTCATTTGAAAAACAGGATCACATCATTAGTGGAATGTTGTGATGGACAAGACCCATTCGTTAGATTAGCATAATGATCGTACAGTTTTAGTGCTACTGCTTTCTTCATGTCAAATATATATTTGTCCGACTATGAGATTATGCAACTCCCGGACACCGAAGGAATACCTTGTGTTCTATCAAACGTCACAACATAACTGGGTGATTATAAAGATGCTCTATAGGTATCACCGAAGGTGTTTGTTGGTTGGCATAGATTGAGATTAGGATTTGTCACTCCGAGTATCGGAGAGGTATCTCTGGGCCCTCTCGGTAATGTACATCATATGAAGCCTTGCAAGCAATGTGACTAATGAGTTAGTTACAGGATGATGCACTACGGAACAAGTAAAGAGACTTGCCGATTGAACTAGGTATGAATATACCGACGATCGAATCTCGGGCAAGTAACATACCGATGACAATGGGAATAACTTATGTTGACATTGTGGTTTGACCGATAAAGATCTTCGTAGAATATGTAGGAACCAATATGAGCATCCAGGTTCCGCTATTGGTTATTCACTGGAGAGGTGTCTCGGTCATGTCTACATAGTTCTCGAACCCATAGGGTCCACATGCTTAACGTTCAATGACGATATGTATTATATGAGTTATGTGTTTTGGTGACTGAAGGTTGTTCGGAGTCCTGGATGAAATCACGGACTTGACGAGGAGTCTCAAAGTGGTCGAGAGATAAAGATTGATATATTGAAAGGTTATAATCGGACACTGGAATGGTTCCGGAGTGGTTCAGGTATTTTTTAGAGTACCGAGGGGTTACCGGACCCCCCCGGGAGAAGTAATGGGCCATAGGGGAGAGGAGGAGGCAGGCCACAGGAGGTGGCGCCCCCCATGGCGAGTCCAAATTGGACTGGGGGAGGGGGCACGCCCCCCCTTTCCTTCTCCTTCTCTCTCTCCCTTCCCCCTTTTACCCTCCGGAAAGGAGAGGGGGGGTCCGAATTGGACCGGGAGTCCTAGTAGGACTCCCCCCATTGGGGGCGTGCCCTGGCCGGCCCTCTCCCCTCTCCCTCCTTTATATACGGGCGCAGGGGCTCCCCAAAGCACATCAATTTTCTTAGCCGCGTGCGGTGCCCCCCTCTACCGTTTACTCCTCCGGTCATATTGTCGTAGTGCTTAGGCGAAGCCCTGCACGGATCACATCCCCATCAGCGTCACCACACCGTCATGCTGGAGGAACCCATCTCCTTCGTACCTCTACTGGATCAAGAGTTTGATGGAAGTCATCGAGCTGAACGTGTGCAGAACTCGGAGGTGCCTTATGTTCAATACTTGATCGGTTGATTTGAGAAGACATTCGACTACATCAACCGCGTTAAGTTAACGCTTCCGCTTTTGGTGTACGGGGGTACGTGGACACACTCTACCCCTCTTGTTGCTATGCATCTCCTGGATAGATCTTGCATGAGCGTAGGATTTTTTTGAAACTGCAAGCTATGTTTCCCAATAGCATTGTCATTCTAGTCGCAAACGTGTACGTACGTACTGGTCCATCGGTCTTTCTGCCACGATGAATTGTGGCCCTGTAAGGAGTGGCTGCACTTCAGGCGGTCCCGTATATATCATGTACACGTACGTACGTATGTACATACGGGCGGGGTCTCAAACGCCTACTTGCGCATACGTACGGCCAGTGCTCGTGTACATGGAGAGGTAGTGGAGGGCAGCAACAGTGTCATGTTCATCGCCGGCCAACTGACTGGGTCGGAACGGAGGAAACAATGTCGTGTTCGCCGGGAGCCAAGTGACTAGGTCGGAACGCGTCCTGTTCATCGGTAGGAAATAGACTTGGTCGGAATGGGTTGTGTTCAATGGAAGCCAACTAGCTTGGACGGAACAACCGGTACAGGGTCTGGCGTACTGCAAAACGGAGGAAAACGGCCTTGTGTTCGACTGCGAACGGTCGAAACATGGTCCTGTTCATCGGGAAGGGTCTGACGTACCGCAAAACAGAGGAAACGGACTTGTGTTCGAGCTTCTACGGTCGAAACGGGGTGCTGTTGATTAGGAGGGGTGTGGTGCACCGCAAAACGGAGGAAACAAACTTCTCTTCAACCTCCTACGGTCGAAACGGGGGTCCTATTCATCAGGAGGGGTGTGGCGTACCGCAAAACGGGACTCCACAACTAGTGTTCATCCACCGTCTACTGCCTTGTTCCAGCCTCCACAAGCTACTGTTCATCCACCGTCGACCTCCTCCAGCCTCCACCTGCGACTGTTCATCCACGGCGTCTCCCTCCTGCCTCCACCAGCTACTGTTCATCCACGGGCTCCTGTTCATCCAGCCTCCACCAGCTACTGTTCAACCACCCCTCCACATACTACTGTTCATCTAGCCGTCCACCGACTACTGTTCAACCAGCCCTCAATGGGGTCCTGTTCATCCACCCCCAATCAGCTCGATTGGGGTCCTGTTCATCCAGCGGCAACAACCTCTAACCCCACGGGGTCCTGTTCATCCAATCCCCACTGGGAACTGTTCATCCACCCCCAACAACGCTCACTGTTCATAAAGAGGCAGCAGGTCGATCGGCTTCAGTTAGCAACAGTAGTGAAGAAATCGCTCGATCGGGCCCAGTTAACAGCTAGGGATCGATCGATAGCTCAGGTTCAATAATGCGTAGCCAGTGCAATTGCTTGGGTTCAGTAGCCAAACGCCTCACTCGAGTTCAGTTATAGCCCAACGCCTCGCACCCACGCGCGTATGTGTATGAGAGAAACACGCAAACCTCAGTGCATTGCTCGGCCCCGACCACCCGTTGTAACCGGGAACTCCCCAAAATTTTCCTCGCCCTCGCTTCTACCACGATTTTTCCGTCATGGACGACCCAAAGAATGTCATGCAGGTGCGTCTCCGGCCTTCCCAGGATGAAAAGCCCATTTTATGTCATCATTTTTTGTCATAGAAGTAGGAGCCTACCACATCTATGATGATATCGGGTTGTCATAATTGTCGTCATAGAAGTGTCATAAGTATGACAGAAAAATATTTCGTTCGGCCCAAAGTGTCATGGATGTGTCTTTTTTTTGTAGTGGAGTGAAGCACCTTTGGTGAGTGGAATTTGGTAAGGAAACATTTATATAGTGTGCTGAAATTTACTGTCACTTGTTACTAGGATAATCATCCTTTGAGGGGCTTGTTTGAGGTATCTTCACATCGACCGAAAGAGCAAAGAGATGCCCCTCAAGCTACCGAACCTACTAAAAATATTTATTATGAAATTCCTTCGGGTATGATAGAAAAACTGCTAGCTAATCCTTATGCAGGAGATGGAACACTACATCCTGATATGCATCTAATCTACATGGATGAAGTTTGTGGATTATTTAAGCTTGCAGGTTTTCTCGAGGATGATGTCAAGAAGAAGGTCTTCCCTTTATCTTTGAAGGGAAAGGCATTGCCATGGTATAGGCTATGTGATGATATTGGGTCTTGGAACTACAACCAATTGAAATTGGAATTTCATCAGAAGTTTTATCCTATGCATCTGGTTCATCGTGATCGGAATTATATATATATTTTTTGTTCTCATGAAGGAGAAAGTATTGCTCAAGCTTGGGGGAGGCTTAAGTCAATGTTATATTCATGTCCTAATAATGAGCTCTCAAGAGAAATTATTATTTATAATTTTTATGCTCGGCTTTCTTGTAATGATCAATCCATGCTCGATACTTCTTGTACTGTTTCTTTTATGAAGAAGACTATTGAATTCGAATGGGATTTAATGGAAAGAATTAAATGCAACTATGAAGATTGGGAACTCGACAAAGGTAATGAGTTAGGTATAAACCTTAAGTTTGATTGTGTTAAATCTTTTATGGATACCGATGCTTTTCATGAATTTAGCACTAAATATGGACTTGACTCTGAGATAGTAGCTTCTTTCTATGAATCATTTTCTACTCATGTTGATCTCCCTAAAGAGAAGTGGTTTAAATATCAACCTCCCATTGAAGTAAAAGTAGTAGAACCTATTAAATTTGAAGAAGAAACTATTACTTATAATGTTGATCTTGTTGTTCCTACTGCTTATGTTGAGAAACCACCATTCCCTATTAGAATCAAGGAACATGCTAAAGCTTTAACTGTGGTTCGTAAGAGTTATACTAGAACACCTACACCCCCTGAAAAAATTAAAGTTGAACCTAGTATTGCTATTGTTAAAGATCTCTTGGTTCATAATATTGATGGGCATGTTGTTTATTTATGTGATGAAGCTGCTAGAATGCTAAACCCGATATTAAAGATAAACATAGACCTACTGTGGGCATGCTTGTTGTTTCTGTTAAAATAGGAGATCATTGTTATCATGGCTTATGTGATGTGGGTGCTAGTGTGAGTGCAATTCCTTTTTTACTTTATATCAAGAAATTATGAATGATATTGCACTAGCTGAGATAGAAGATATTGATGTTACTATTAAGCTTGTCAATAGAGATACTATATCACCAATTGGGATTGTTAGATATGTTGAAGTCTTGTGTGGGAAAATAAAATCCCCTACCTATTTTCTTGTTCTTGGTTCCCCACAAGATGATTTTTGTCCCATTATATTTGGTAGACCTTTCTTGAACACTGTTAATGCTAAGATAGACTGTGAGAAAAAAATGTTACTGTAAGTTTTGGGGATGTGTCTCATGATTTTAATTTCTCTAAATTTCGTAGACAACCCTATGACAAAGAATTGCCTAATAAAGATAAAATTATTGGTCTTGCTTCTATTGCTGTGCCTCCTACTGATCCTTTAGAACAGTATTTTCTAGACCATGAAAATGATATGTTTATGAATGAATGAAAGGAATTAGATGAAATATTCTTTAACCAAATGCCTATTTTGAAACACAATTTGCCTGTTGAAATGGGGATCCCCCTCCATGTTAGGACCCCGATCCTAAGTCACACCGATCTAGCATGTAACACATCATATCACTTTGCAGCCTCACGCACGGTATTCCCACGGGTGCCACCTTACCTGGCCCGGGACCGTTTGCGCCTTTTGGCTCACGTATATGATAGTGCCGCTAGCATCCATATGACAAAGAACCCGGGCTGACATGGCTAGTCGTGAACCCAAAGTGGCACTAACTTACAGGGACAGGCATACATGACCCAACAACGAACGTGTCGGTCATCAGCGAGTGAATCCAGGCTGTAGCACTGGGCTAGCAGGACTCCGGTGAACTGGGCTGTAGCGGGCTAACATGACTCCGGAATTCATCGCGTGACATTTCCCCGAGGGGACAGACACAGGAACGAAGAAGGACACATGCCGGCCAGCCTAAGTGTTCCGGAGCAGTAGCAAGCTACCATGGCTCAGTGGAAACACTAGGAGACATTTCCTGGTAAGAGAGGCTACTAAGGATAAACAACTAGATAGTCAGATCCCACACATACCAAGCATTTCATTAACATACACACAATATGCTCGATATGTGCAAATACAACATGGCATCACAACATGACTCTAAGACTCAAGTATTTATTCAATAGGCTCCGAGGAGCGAGATATTACAAACATGGGTCTCACGACCCAACATTCAGAGCATACAAGTCAAAGCACATGCGGAAGCTTAACATGTCTGAATACAGACATCTACAAAAGAAAAAGGCTGAGAAGCCTGACTGTCTACCAGATCCTGCCGAGGGCACAAGATCGTAGCTGAGGTATCAAGCTAAACGTCGAAGTCCACACAGTACTACTAGCGAGACTGAAGTCTCTCTGCAAAAACATAAATTAAGCAACGTGAGTACAAATGTACCCAGCAAGACTTACATCAGATCTAACTACATATGCATCATTATCAACAAGGGGATGGTGGGGTTTAACTACGATTGCAAGTAACTCTTTTGAGGTGGCGCACACGAGTCCACATATTCACCATATCAATACACCACTATGGATCCGCTCCCGTCTCCCTACGAGAACGCCATCCATAGCACTCACGCTTATCTTGCGTATTTTAGAGTACCCACTTTCACTTGTCTATGAACTGTACAGGAAACCCAGAAGTCCTTTACCGCAGACACGGCTATTCGAATAGATCATATTAACCCTGCAGGGGTGTACTTCTTCACACACGCTCTCACCACTTACCGCCGTTTACACGACATGTACTCGGCAACCTTCAAGCGGAAGCCCAGCGAGGGTGTCGGCCACGACCTAACTAACCACACAAGTCTCTCGTCCAGGTTTATCGCATATTCGGGTTCCATCCGCAAGGAGATCCGGCCGGGGTGTCGCTCACGGCCCCAAACGATGTGTGCAGGGTTCCCAAGACCACCTCGATGGGTGGATCTACGCTTGGTACACTGTGCCACGGTGCCTAGTCTGTCCCAAGCCCGCCTGTACCGGGTGCCACTTGGTAGGCTACTAACACTACCTACAAACACCAGAAACTAGTTGCAACTCCTGGACAGAGATCAAGTTGGTTAATAAGCCGAGAGGGGCCGAGTTACCGGAACCCAATGTGTGGTAGTAACTGGTCATGGATCACAAACACAGAACTCAGTTCCTGAGGACGGCTGCAATGAGACAACCCACAATGTACTCCTACATGGCCTCTCACCGCTACCTTTACCAAATCGTGTTCACACATTTAGCTCTCAGCAGTAGGACATGTTCACACACCTCTGATTCATCCCCGATGAATCAGACCTGACTCAACTCTAAGCAGTAGCAGGCATGACAAACAAGCATGAATCAGTAGGCACATCAGGGCTCAAACAACTCCTACTCATGCTAGTGGGTTTCATCTATTTACTGTGGCAATGACAGGTCATGCAGAGGATAAAGGGGTTCAGCTACCGCAGCAAGTAACAGATGAATCGTTGTTGTCCTAATGCAGTAAAAGAGAGCAGGAGCAAGAGAGTGGGATTTTATCGAAATGAACAAGGGGGTTTTGCTTGCCTGGCACTTCTGAAGATAATATAGCTCTTCATCGGTGTCATCGAACTCATCGTCGAAACCACATCTAGTGGGAGGGGACAAACACCGGCAAACAAGGAAGAACACAATCAATGCAATGCAACAGTATGATGCATGAATGTGACATGGCAATATGCTATTGATTTGTGCTGATGCAACTAAAACCAGATTAAATGAAGTTGGTTTGAATCCAAGATTCAAATTCAAACTCCATATGTGGATATTTAAATGCCTTTAATATGATTTGTGCTAAACAGCAGCTATAAGTTGTTCTAACATGCCTGAAAATGGTACAAATGGATAGATTGGATTTTTCTGATCATTTTTCATATATAAATTATTTAATTTGGAGTTATGGTTCAATTTCTATGAATTTTTGAAGTTTGGGATATTTTCTGGATTTTCTGATTTATTTTAAATCCAGAAAATCATTTACTGTGTCAGCATGACATCACCCTGACGTCAGCAGAGTCAACACGCCAGGTCCAGGTCAAACCTAACCTGTGGGTCCCACGTGTCAGTGGTTAGTTGACTAACTAAACAGAGTTAGTTAGTGTTAGGTTAGTCACTAATCTAGGTTAATTAGCGCTAAACTAACCTAACTAAAATTAACAAGGGTGGACCACATGTCAGTGACCCAGGGGGTCAAACTAGGCCCACACAGTCAATGGTCAGCAGGTCAAACCTGCCGGCGTCGAGTAGTCGGCGAGGCCGAGACGACGGAGAGCGTCGGAAACGCTGCCCCGGCCACGGTTTGATGCGCGGGTGGGCGCTACGAGTAGCTGGCGATGTGGCGCATCCAACGGTGGCGGTGTTTGGTGCTGGGGTGGCCGGAGTAAACAGCGGCGAGCACTTCCGCGGCGGCCGGAGCTCGGAAGGTGACGGAAACGGGGCCACAACCGTCAAAACGGGCAACGGCTTGCACTTGACGAACCCACGGGCGCTCACGAACTCAATGGATACACGCACAGAACCCTAAGGTCACCGGAGCCGCGCCGACGATGAGCTCGGGCGGAGGTGAGCTTCGGCCTCAATGGCGGCGGCGGCTACGAGGCGAAAATGACTCGGGAAAGAGAGGGGAAAGGCGGAGGAGCTCACGGGGAGGTCGATGAGTAGCTCAGCGAGCTCGGGGAGGCCCTGTGGACGACGAATCGGCGGCGATGATCTCCGGTGCCCGACGGTGAAGACGATGATGCTGGCGACGTTCCAGGGCTTTCGGGCTTGCCTCCGTTGGCTTGGAGCTCCAGGGCGATGTGGCGGAGCCGACGGACACATCGGGGAGGCGAGGCAGTGGCGCTGGGAACGATAACGGTGAGCGGCGGCGACGGCTGCGCTCGGTGGTGCTGCGGGCAAGAGCAGAGGAGGGGGAGAGCACGAGAGAGAGTGAGAGTGTCCAGGGGGGCTGTGGGGTGGCGTCGAGGCGAAGACGCGAGGCGTTGCGGTGGCCAGGCGACGCAGGCAGACAGCCTGGTGGCGTGGCGCCCGCGCGCGCGCCGGCGTGCTCCTCTCTGCCTGCCTGGCGAGAGGAAGCAGGTGGCTGGCACGGGCCAGCACAGTGCTGTGCCGTCCAGTGGGCTGCTAGGTGGGCTAGCTGGGCTACCAGGTGAGCGCCAGGTAAGCTCTCCCTCTCTTCTGTTTTAATTCCTGTTTTCTATTTTTTTTCTGCGGCTTTGTGGCTTTAATAAAAATACTAGATCAATCCAAAAAATCATGCAACTGCTCATGACCACTGTTAGAAATATATCCTACAGTAAACATTTCAGTTTGGGATTATTTGAGCATTTAAAATATTTTATAGTATTTAAATGCCCAAATGCAAATAAGTAATGATTTAATTCAAAAATCCAGAATGGCCTAAAAATATGTGCATCATTTTTGGCAGAGGTTTTTACCTTTACCAGAAATCATGAACATTTCCAGAGGGCATTTTGGGTTTACTGAAAAAGATTTTATTTTGACCCTAGTTGATTTCATTAGCTGCTAGGGTTTATCAGCCCCATTTCAAGTTTCATAAAATTTAAACATGATGCATGGATGCTAAAGCAAAAACAAGCAAGGCCTGAACTGGGGATGTGACAACTCACCCCCACTAAACAAGAATCTCGACCCGAGATTCAAGAGTAGGGTAAGACGAAGGGGAAACGCAAACTAGTATAATCTTCACGATCCAGGGTGCACTTCATAAGAGTGTTGATTCGATCACCATCTTTGTCTTGTCGTCTTGTTCTGAGAACGCCAACTGACATGATAAGAAGAGGAAAGGAAAACTCTAGAGGAATCGATCTTCTCGAAAACCGGACAACTCAGGATCAACTCATGGGATGAGACATAGCAACATCTCTCGGGCTGAGACATGAACATACATCCAGAGGATGGAGTGGAACAGATGACAGGGGTTCACTAGGTAGGCAACAATTCCACACTTATGAGGGTGGTGAACGGTTGTCAACGTAGCGAGGAATTGAGTTGCCATGATACCATAACGGGGCACCTTAGGGAAGGTGCCTTGTAGAAATATCCCCTTAAGTGGCAAAAAGAATTACCTTTGATTTAGAGATCATTGAGATTCTTTATACCAGCCTAAGGCAATTCTCGAGCGATCGTTTGGAGGGGGTCGGTAGAATGGCATACCCAGATTAGAATGGATGATGTGGATTACCTTGTTGAAAACAACACAAGGAATGATTTTAGTAACTGGGGAGAAGCTCAACAGTGGAGAGTGAGTCCACTGTTTGATAAGTTATAGCATAACCGAGGAAACTGAGAGCAATCCCAGTTAGTGCCGATGATAACACCTAGCGCTTGTGCGTGCTCTCAAGAACTGAGCATTTCCATATTCATCAAGATTTTACCAATATTCGTGTCAAGAGTCCTGGCAACACAACATACCACCATGATGAATAGTGATGGACGATGCAGATGCAAACGAAGATAACACTTCTCAAATTTCACCTTAGCAAGGCCAAGGAAACAAAATCTGGATGATCGACCGAGAGACATTTAGCACTCCGCTTCTAATGTTCTCCTTGATGTGCTAGTGTATCCCATTCATATGGTTTGATATCTAGAACATCAAGTAAGGTCGGACTTCGGGAACACAAAAATCCATAAAGAACAACTAGGGAGTAGATCCTACAAAATCCTTACACGGAGGTGGCCAACTTCCTCAAACAAGATACTACAATAATAGGTCTTCCGGCTGGGTGTGTTGGCCACGACATCCACTTTATCGGTTATCGAGGGACCAATACTATAGTTCTTGGGAAATGTTCCAACCATCATATATGCCTGAGATTCAGATCTGGTTGGTGTCAGAATATTCCATACTCATCAAGTCTAGAAAGAAAAATGAAGGTTTGCAACACAAATCGACGAGATGATGTTGCGAGATTCTCGGGAATGAACTACAATAGCAAGCTCCAAAACATGAGCTGGTTCTGCTACAACATGTGAACACGTTGTCCCAGACAAGCATGACCACGTAGTAGTCTTATAATAAAACACTACCGAGTTCAGGTGGGAACCATCATCGAGGATGTCGAAGTCTTGTGCATGACCTAGGATTAGCACATCAACTCCTTTTCCTTGAACAAATCAATCAGTGGCTTGGTGTGCTACGGAATACATATGGAGTGGAGGTAATTAATCTACCAAACCACAGTATACTTTGCACATGCATGAATGACTTGGGACGATTCCAGAGGAAACAAAACAAACCTTTCTCAAACCCACGGCGGCAACTTGCACCAAATGCACATGAATTAGAGGAAGTCGCTTCTTTCATCCGAGCATATGCTTCATGAGCGGGACATGAAGATAATGCTTTTTAGAAGTTTCCAACACTAGCTGGATGTTCAACATGAATCATGGAGATGATGAAAATGTTGTCAATGGGCTCAACAACAATATATCAAGATTTCCATATAGATGGAATTCCATAACTATGTGAACAAGGCAATAGCATTGGTCAAACCCAAAAGATATAATGATGTATGCTCGACAACCGCGAGTATGACAACATTACGAACATCGTTGGTTCTGATTTGATTTGAGAATAGCCCACAATCAAATCAAAGATTGGATAAGATGATAGGTCCATTAACTAATCACTAGGGTCAATCAATGAAAATACCATCTTTCTTCAACACACATACAAGATATCCCTTAAAATGAACTAAGTCGGACAAGCTTTTATCTTCCAACTCTCCAAGTTGTTGTTCAGCTTAACCATCTAGCTCAGGGGTATCCAACACAGACTCTTGGAGAAGGGGTGGTTTACAGGAATAAACCAACTTGATCACGAACTCAACATAGCGGTCAGGTGACAACCTGGTAATACTTCCGAGAAGATATTCGGAAAATCACAAACCACCGATATGTTACTAAGCTCGAGAACAATCTTGCTTTTCAGGGCAAGACGATATGGTCAAATGAGCGAGGGATTGGCATAATCCTAACTCACTGATCGAAGGGTGTACCGAAAATAAGGACTAGGTAGCACGATCAGTCTTAGAATGATGATTCAAGAACCAACACGCTAAGAATGAAATTATTGTCCTTTAACTACCAAGCAACAAGATTGCTAGGAGTATTGAATTCACACCTCACGATTCACTTGTCGACATTCCGGTTGCAACAACACGGAACCGAGGAATGAAAAAGGATGGCGAGAAGTATCACTACGTCAAGAATTCGCAAGAGGTGGTGTAATTCTCATGACAATCCTGACATAAAGAAGGTAATACTTCAAGGTAGAACAGACCAAAAGATGGATTGGCATTTTGATCTGCGGAATACAACTACTTTGACCCAATCCTAGAAATGGATGAGGTACTGGAGTTTGTTTCTCCTAGTCATCCTAGAATAGAATGGCTTGACGGACCACAAGAGTAATAGGCATCGATGAACGAATGCACGCATACTCTTGACTATCAATTGATAGATGAGGGTCAGAAGACGACTAGGGGGAGACAACTCAAAATAACATATGATTTTCTGAGTTGTGGACACATAGATTAGTATGTCGAACAAAGCTCAACATTTTTCTTTCGGATAACCCATGCGGAGAAGGTAGGACTGGCAGAGTAACAACATAGAATCGAGAACTCATCAAAGAGCACTCTGGTTGTGATCTTTTGGTTCAAAGGAACTCCTGCCAAGAATGGTTCATGGTATTTGGAAGAACGATATACCATGGACCTCGAGGACTATCGCAAAGGTTACTAATATCCTAAAGGAACTAGCAAATACTAGCAACATGAAGTAGGGTGAATCTCGGGTTCAAAACCAGAAGTAGAATGCCTACTAACTAAATGGCATCACGGGATGCTTTCGAGAATAAAGGCCAGAATCATCACACTGGGGACACAAAGCATGGCTAAGTTACTAGGTCATACTCTAGACACCTAGGGTCATAATAATAGCTCCAACATAAATGCCGAGGCAATAGAGTACCTCAACTCACTGATTAGTGTGGTTAACCTGGCCAGAAAGGTCATCGAAAACAGAGGGAAGGGATTTTGCAATTGCATCAGATTATTTAGAAACCTGGGATGACTCGGACAGCATAACGGCTGTAAATGCTCAAAAAGATTTGGGACATGCTACAAAAATTGTGGCATAACCACTCAGAAGCATAATATCAAGGTTTCGAGATCAACAGTTAACATACGGAGGTAGTCGGAACCGAACTGAGGCTTAAATCGATTAATCCTATAAGTCTACGGATTAGTAACACGTGATCCTGATAGAAAGAAGAGAAGGCCTAGTTCTTAACCCCGTAGAGAAGAAGAGGGTCACTCAGATCAGAATGCATAAGGTATAAGGAGTAAAAAGAGCCTTACGTTCCATCCCACAATCAATTCCCTTATATAACTAAAGAATTTCTAGACTCAACTTCGACCAGTTTGGCTTGGTAATCCTACAGGCAGTCAAGCTCTGATACCAAAGCTGTCAGGACCCCGATCCTAAGTCACACCGATCTAGCATGTAACACATCATATCACTTTGCGGCCTCACGCACGGTATTCCCACGGGTGCCACCTTACCTGGCCCGGGACCGTTTGCGCCTTTTGGCTCACGTATATGATAGTGCCGCTAGCATCCATATGACAAAGAACCCGGGCTGACATGGCTAGTCGTGAACCCAAAGTGGCACTAACTTACAGGGACAGGCATACATGACCCGACAACGAACGTGTCGGTCATCAGCGAGTGAATCCAGGCTGTAGCACTGGGCTAGCAGGACTCCGGTGAACCGGGCTGTAGCGGGCTAACAGGACTCCGAAATTCATCGCGTGACATTTTCCGAGGGGACAGACACAGGAACGAAGAAGGACACATGCCGGCCAGCCTAAGTGTTCCGGAGCAGTAGCAAGCTACCATGGCTCAGTGGAAACACTCGGAGACATTTCCCAGTAAGAGAGGCTACTAAGGACAAACAACTAGATAGTCAGATCCCACACATACCAAGCATTTCATTAACATACACACAATATGCTCGATATGTGCAAATACAACATGGCATCACAACATGACTCTACGACTCAAGTATTTATCCAATAGGCTCCGAGGAGCAAGATATTACAAACATGGGTCTCACGACCCAACATTCAGAGCATACAAGTCAAAGCACATGCGGAAGCTTAACATGTCTGAGTACAGACATCTACAAATGAAAAAGGCTAAGAAGCCTGACTATCTACCAGATCCTGCCGAGGGCACAAGATCGTAGCTGAGGTAACAAGCTAAACGTCGAAGTCCACATGGAACTACTAGCGAGACTGAAGTCTCTCTGCAAAAACATAAATTAAGCAACGTGAGTACAAATGTACCCATCAAGACTTACATCAGATCTAACTACATATGCATCATTATCAACAAGGGGATCGTGGGGTTTAACTGCAGCAAGCCAGCTTTGACTCGGTGGCTATGCTGAACTACGACTGCAATGTAACTCTTTGAGGTGGCGCACACAAGTCCACATATTCACCATATCAATACACCATTATGGATCCGCTCCCGTATCCCTATGAGAATGCCATCCATAGCACTCACACTTATCTTGCGTATTTTAGAGTATCACTTTCACTTGTCTATGAACTGTACAGGCAACCCAGAAGTCCTTTACCGCGGACACGGCTATTCGAATAGATCATATTAACCCCGCAGGAGTGTACTTCTTCACACACGCTCTCACCACTTACCGCCGTTTACACGACATGTACTCGGCAACCTTCAAGCGGAAGCCCAGCGAGGGTGTCGGCCACGACCTGACTAACCACACAAGTCTCTCGTCCAGGTTTATCGCCTATTCGGGTTCCATCCGCAAGGAGATCCGGCTGGGGTGTCGCTCACGGCCCCAAACGATGTGAGCAGGGTTCCCAAGCCCACCATCCGGGTGCCACTTGGTACACAATGCCACTGTGCCTAGTCTGTCCCAAGCCCACCTGTACCGGGTGCCACTTGGTAGACTACTAACACTACCTACAAACACCGGAAACTAGTTGCAACTCCTGGACAGAGATCAGGTTGATTAAAAAGTAGAGAAGGGCACTTAAGCATTCCAATGCGTGGTAGTAACTGGTCATGGATCACAAACACAGAACTCAGTTCCTGAGGACGGCTGCAATGAGACAACCCACCATGTACTCCTACATGGCCTCTCACCTCTACCTTTACCAAATCGTGTTCACACACTTAGCTCTCAACAGTAGGACATGTTCACACGCCTCTGATTCATCCCCGATGAATCAGACCTGACTCAACTCTTAGCAGTAGCAGGCATGACAAACAAGCATGAATGAGTAGGCACAACAGGGCTCAAACAAATCCTACTCATGCTAGTGGGTTTCATCTATTTACTGTGGCAATGATAGGTCATGCAAAGGATAAAGAGGTTCAGCTACCGCAGCAAGTAACAGATGAATCGTTGTTGTCCTAATGCAGTAAAAGAGAGCAGTAGTGAGAGAGTGGGATTTTATCGGAATGAACAAGGGGGTTTTGCTTGCCTGGCACTTCTGAAGATAGTATAGTTCTTCATCGGTGTCATCGAACTCATCGTCGGAACGTCGTCTACTGAGAGGGGGCAAATACCGGCAAACAAGGGAGAACACAATCAATGCAATGCAACAATATGATGCATGAATGTGACATGGCAATATGATGTGGTTTGTGCTAATGCAACTAAAACCAGATTAAATGAAGTTGGTTTGAATCCAAGATTCAAATTCAAACTCCACATGTGGTTATTTAAATGCCATTTAATTGAATTGTCCTAAACAGTAGTCATATGTTGTTCTAACATGCATGAAAGTGGTACAGATGGATAGATTGGATTTTTCTGATCATTTTTCATATATAAATTATTTGATTTGGAGCTACGGTTGAATTTCTATGAATTTTTGAAGTTTAGGACATTTTTTGGAATTTCTTGAATTAAAATAAATCCAGAAAATACATGTTGCGTCAGCATGACGTCACCCTGATGTCAGCAGGTCAACTGGGCGCCTCCAGGTTAAACCTGACCAGTGGGGTCCACTGGTCAGTGACT
Source organism: Triticum dicoccoides (assembly GCF_002162155.2). Classification (NCBI taxonomy): domain Eukaryota; kingdom Viridiplantae; phylum Streptophyta; class Magnoliopsida; order Poales; family Poaceae; genus Triticum; species Triticum dicoccoides. Next base: position 301,596,255 of record NC_041387.1, read on the forward strand.
GGGGCTAGTTAGTGACACTGACAGGTGGGCCAGGTCAACGGCCACGTCAGCTGGGTCAACTCTGACGTGTGGGTCCCGCTGAGTTAATCTAAACTAAACAGGAAATAGAACCCGGGGTTAATTAGGGCATGGGGCCCATGTGTCAACGACACGGAACACTAACTAAACGCGATTAGTACCTAAACTAATCGTGCCACGTCAGCCACCGGAGTTTCGCAAGCGACGACCATGGCCGACGGCGGAGATGCACCGTGTGCTCGCTACGGAGCACCATTCGACGTGTGGTTAGCTCCTACGGGTTCCTGGGAGTGAGGCGCATCCAAAGCAACAAGCGGCAGCAGCTGGGGTGGCCGGAGCTGATGGCGGCGAGCTCTTTTGCGGCCGCCGGAGTTCGGGCACCTGTGGGTTTGGCGTTGTAGTGCACGGGAGGGGGAGCTGGTGTGAGGTGTGGAGCACGTTTCCGTGCTCGGGAGTGAGCTACGGTGGCTCTGGCCTCATCTGCATCATCGCCGGCGGCGAGGAGCTCACGGCTATGGTAAAAAGGGCGGCTAGAGTGCGGGAACGAGCGCGGGGAGGAGGGGGAATGGTGGCGGAGCTCACAGTGATCTCAACAGAGGACTCGGCGGGCTCGGGGACGGGTTGTGGACGACGTATCAGCGACGGCGATTGGCGGTGCCCGAGGTTGAAGATGATGTCGATGTGGCGATACGGCGCGTCCCCGGTTGCTTGGCTCGTCGAGGAGGCGTAGAAGGTGGAGGTGGAGCTCTCGGGCACGTCAGGCGGGCGAGGAGGAAGTGGTGGCCGCGGCAACTATGAGCGGCGGTGGTGGTTGCGCTCGGGCGCGAGAGGGAAAGAGAGCAGAGGAGGGGAGAAGAACGGGAGAGAGTGAGAGGGGTCCGAGGGGGTGGCGTGGCTCTGCGGGAGACGTCTAGGGGGAGGAGGAGGCAACCAGGCAGGGAGGAGCTGGCCTCCTCGGTCGTGCGCGTGCGAGCACGCAGCTGCTCCTACTGGCAGGAGGAAGAGGACAGGGAAGGAGGCGGTGGTGGGCTGGGCGAGTTGGCTGGGCTGCCAGCTGGGCCGGCCAGGTGGGCTGCGCAGTAGGTAGGTCCAGGTAAGTCTCTCTCTCTCTCTTATATTTATTGTTTCTGTTTTCTATTATTTCTGTATCTGTTGGGCTTTATTAAAAATATCTAGGCACTTCCAAAAATCATGAAACTAATCATTGCTACTGTTTAGAATATATCCAACAGTAAACATTTTAGTTTATGATTATTGAGCATTTAAAATATTTTATATAATTTAAATGCCCAAATTCAAATAGTTAGAGATTTAATCCAGTGACCTTAGAGTGACCTAGAAATCTATGCATCACTTCTGACAGTGGTTTAGGACCAAGGCAAAGGTGATGAACATTTTAGAAGGGCATTTCAGGTTCATTGAAAATATTTTTAGTAAACCCTAATTGGTTTCAGAGGGTTCTGGGGGTTCTGTCTTCCCCATTTCAAATTTCATAAAATTTAAACATGATGCATGGATGCTAAAGCCAAAACAAGCAAGGCCTAAACTGGGGATGTGACAACTCACCCCCACTAAACAAGAATCTCGACCCGAGATTCAAGCGTAGGGTAAGACGAAGGGGAAACGCAACCTAACACAATCTTCACGATCCAGGTTGCCCTTCATAAGAACATTGATTCGATCACCATCATTGACTCAATGTCTTCCTCCAGGAACTCCTACCAACATGACCACGAGAGGGAAAAGAAACTCTAGAAGGATCGATCTTCTCAAAGATCGAGCAACTCATGATCAACTCACGGAATGAGACATAGAAACATCTCACGAGCTGAGACGCGAAGCACACATCCAAAGGAATGGGGTGAAGCAGAGGACGAAGGTTCACTAGGTGGACAACAATTTTCACGCTTAAGAAGGTGGTGAACGGTTGTCAACGTAGCGAGGAGTTGAGTTGCCATGATACTATAACGAGACATCTTACGGATGGTGACTCGTAGATATATTCCCTTAAGTGGGAAAAAGAATTACCTTTGATTCAGAGATCATTGAAACTCTTTATACTAGCCTAAGGCAATTCTCTAGCGATCGTTTGGAGGGTTTCGGTAGAATGGCATACCCGAATTAGAATGATGATGTGGATTACCTTGTTGAAAACAACATAAGGGATGATTTTGTTTGCGCATTCTCTCTAGAACTTGAGCATTTCCATATTCATCAAGGTTTTACCAACATCCGTGTCAAGGATCCTGGCAACACAACATACTACCATGATGAACAACGATGGACGATGCAGATGCATAGGAAGATAACAGCTTCTCAGATTTCACCTTAGCGGGGCCAAGGGAACAAAATCTGGATGATCGACCGAGAGACATTTAGCACTCCGCTTCTAATGTTCTCCTTGATGTGCTAGCGTAATCCATAGATAATTATGGTTTGATATCTAGAACATCAAGTAAAAGGTCGGACTTCGGGAACACAAAAATCCATAAGGAACAACTAGGGAGTAGATCCTACGAAATCCTTATGGGGAGGTGGCCAACTTCCTCAATCAAGATACTACAACAATAAGTCTTCCGGCTGGGTGTGTTGGCCACGACATCCACTTTACCGGTTATCGAGGGACCAATATTATAGTTCTTGGGAGATGTTCCAACCATCATATCTGCCTGAGATTCAGATCTGGTTGGTGTCAAGATATTCCAGACTCATCAAGTCTAGTAAGAAAAATGAAAGTTTGCAACACAAATCGACGAGATGACGTTGCGAGATTCTCGGGAAATGAACTACGATAGCAAGCTCCAAAACATGAGCTGGTTCTGCTACACACATGTGAACACGTTGTCCCAGACAAGCATGACCACATAGTAGTTTTACAACGGAACACTACCGAATTCTGGTTGAGAACCGTCATTGGAATAACAAAGTCTTGTGCATATACCTTTGGGTCCTTAAGGGTTAACACTCAAGAACTTCTTTTCCTTGAACAATTCAATCAGTGGCCTGGTGTGCTAGGGAATACATATGGAGTGGAGGTAATTAATCTACCAAACCATAGAATACATTCGCACATGCATGACTGACTTGGGATGATTCCAGAGGAAACAAAACTAACTTTCCCGAATTCATGGCGGCAACTTGCACCAATTCCACATGAATTAGAGGAAGTCACTTCTTTCATCAAAACATATACTTCATGAACGGGGCCTGAAGAAAATGCTTACACAAGTTTCCAACACTAGCTTAATGTTCAACAAAATCATGGAGGAGATAAGGATGTTGTCGATGGGCTCAACAACAATTCATCCAGGTTTCCATATAAAAGGAATTCCATTGTTAAGTGAACACAGTGATAGCATTGGTCAGACCAAAGAATATAATGGTGTATGCTCGAGGAAAAGCCACGAGTAAGACAACATTACGAATATCATTGGTTCTGATTTGATTTGACGATAGCCCATACTCAAATCAAAGATTGGGTAAGATGATAGGTCCATAAACTGATCACGGGGGCCAGTCGATGAAAATATCAACTTTCTGCAACACACCCATACAAAGGATATCCCTTTGAAATGAACCAAGTCAGGTAAGATTTTATCCTCCAAATCTCCAAGTTGTTGTTTAGCTTAACCAACTGGCTTAGGGTATCCAATACGGATTCTAGGAGAAAGGGTGGTTTCAAAAACCAACTTGGTCACGAGCTCAACATAGCGGTCAGGTGACAACCTGGTGATACTTCCGAGAAGATAATCAAAAAATCACGGACCACCGATATGCTATTAAGCTCGAGAACAATCTTGCTTTTCAGGGCAAGACGAGATGATCAAATAAGTAAGGGATTGGCATAGCCCCAACTCATTGATCGAAAGGTGCACCGAAATAAGGACTAGGTAGCACGATCTATCTTAGAATGATGATTCAAGAACCAACACACTAAGAATGAAATTATTGTCCTTTAACTACCAAGCAACAAGGTTTCTAGGAGGATTGACTTCACACATCACGATTTACTTGTCGGCATTCCGGTTGCAACAACACGGGAGCCGAGAAATGAATAATGAGGGCGAGAAGTATCACTGCATCAAGAATTCGTAAGAGGGTGTGCAATTCCCATGATATTCCTGATATAAAGATGGTAATACTTCAAGGTAGAGCAAACCAGAAGCTGGATTGCAACTTGATCTGTGGAACACAACTGCTTTCACCCAATCCTGGATATGGATGGGGTACTGGAGTTTGTTTCTCCTAGTCATTCTGGAATAGAATGGCATGATGGACCACAAGAGTAATAGACATCGATGAACGAATGCACACATACTCTTGACTATCAATTGATAGACGAGGGTCAGAAGACAACTAAAGAGGGACAACTCAAAGGAACATACGGTTTTCTGAGTTGTGGATGCATAGATTAGTATGTCGAACCAAGTTCAACAAGTTTCTTCCGGGTAATCCATGCAGAGAGGTAGGACTGGCGGAGTATCAACATAGAGTCGAGAACTCATCGAGAGCATTCTTGTTGTGATCTCTTGGTTCAAGGAACTTCTACCATAAGCGGTTCATAGTATTTGGAAGAAGGAAATACCACGGACCTCGAGGACTAACGCAAAGGTTACTAGTATCCTAAAGGAACTAGCAATCACTATCAACATGAGGTAAGTAGGGTAAATCCCGGGTTCAAAACCCAGAAGTAGAATACCTACTAACTAGTTGGCATCACAGGATGCTTTCGAGAATGATGGCCAGATTCATCACACTGGAAACACGAACATGGCTAGATTACTAGGTGATCCCCTAAGACACCTAGGGTCATAATACTAGCTCCAACATATATGTCAAGGCAATAAAGTACCTCAACTCATTGATTTGTGTGATTAATCTGACCAAAGGCGCATCGGAAACAGGAGGAAGGGATTTGCAAATGCATCAGACTGTTTAGAAACCTGGGATGACTCGGACAGCATAACAACTATAAATGCTCCAAAGGATTTAAAACATCCTACAAAATGGTGTCATGGCCACTCGAACATCATAAAATCAAGGTTTCGAGATCAATAGTTAACATACAGAGGTAGTCGGAACCGAACTAAGGCTTAAATCTATCAATCCTTAAGTCTACGGATTAGTAACACGTGATCCTGATAGAAAGAAGAGAAATCCTAATTTCTTAACCCCGTAGAAAAGATAGGATGACTCAGATCAGAAGGGCATGAGGTATAAGGAGTAAAAAGAGCCTTACGTTCCCAACCACAATCAATTCCCTTACATAACTAAAGCATTTCTAGACTCAACTTCGACCAGTTTGGCTTGGTAAACCTACAGGAAGTCAGGCTCTGATACCAAAGCTGTCAGGACCCCGATCCTAAGTTACACCGATCTAGCATGTAACACATCATATCACTTTGCGGCCTCACGCACGGTATTCCCACGGGTGCCACCTTACCTGGCCCGGGACCGTTTGCGCCTTTTGGCTCACGTATATGATGGTGCCGCTAGCATCCATATGACAAAGAACCCGGGCTGACATGGCTAGTCGTGAACCCAAAGTGGCACTAACTTACAGGACAGGCATACATGACCCAACAACGAACGTGTCGGTCATCAGCGAGTGAATCCAGGCTATAGCACTGGGCTAGCAGGACTCCTGTGAACCGGGTTGTAGCGGGCTAACAGGACTCTGGAATTCATCATGTGACATTTCCCCGAGGGGACAGACACAGGAATGAAGAAGGACACATGCCGACCAGCCTAAGTGTTCCGGAGCAGTAGCAAGCTACCATGGCTCAGTGGAAACACTAGGAGACATTTCCCGGTAAGAGAGGCTACTAAGGATAAACAACTAGATAGTCAGATCCCACACATACCAAGCATTTCAATAACATACACACAACATGCTCGATATGTGCAAATACAACATGGCATCACAACATGACTCTACAACTCAAGCATTTTATTCAATAGGCTCCGAGGAGCGAGATATTACAATCATGGGTCTCATGACCCAACACTCAGAGCATACAAGTCAAAGCACATGCGGAAGCTTAACATGTCTGTGTACAGATATCTACAAATGAAAAAGGCTGAGAAGCCTGACTATCTACCAGATCCTGCCGAGGGCACAAGATCATAGCTGAGGTAACAAGCTAAACGTTGAAGTCCACGTGGAACTACTAGCGAGACTGAAGTCTCTCTGCAAAAAACATAAATTAAGCAACGTGAGTACAAATGTACCCAGCAAGACTTACATCAGATCTAACTACATATGCATCATTACCAACACGGGTATGGTGGGGTTTAGCTGCAGCAAGCCAACTTTGACTCAGTGGCTATCCTGAACTACGACTGCAATGTAACTCTTTGAGGTGGCGCACACGAGTCCACATATTCACCATATCAATACACCACTATGGATCCGCTCCCGTCTCTCTATGAGAACGCCATCTATAGCACTCACGCTTATCTTGCGTATTTTAGAGTATCCACTTTCACTTGTCTATGAACTGTACATGCAACCCAGAAGTCCTTTACCGCGGACACGGCTATTCGAATAGATCATATTAACCCTGCAGGGGTGTACTTCTTCACACACGCTCTCACCACTTACCGCCGTTTACACGACATGTACTCGGCAACCTTCAAGCGGAAGCCCAGCGAGGGTGTCGGCCACGACCTGACTAACCACACAAGTCTCTCGTCCAGGTTTATCGCCTATTCGGGTTCCATCCACAAGGAGATCCGGCCAGGGTGTCGCTCACGGCCCCAAACGATGTTAGCAGGGTTCCCAAGCCCACCATCCGGGTGCCACTTGGTACACCGTGCCATTGTGCCTAGTCTGTCCCAAGCCCACTTGTATCGGGTGCCACTTGGTAGACTACTAACACTACCTACAAACACAAGAAACTAGTTGCAACTCCTGGACAGAGATCAGGTTGATTAATAAGTCGAGAGGGGAACTTAAGCATTCTAGTGCGTGGTAGTAACTGGTCATGGATCACAAACACAGAACTCAGTTCCTGAGGACGGCTGCAAGGAGGCAACCCACCATGTACTCCTACATGGCCTCTCACCGCTACCTTTACCAAATCGTGTTCACACACTTAGCTCTCAACAGTAGGACATGTTCACAAACCTTTGATTCATCCCCGATGAATCAGACCTGACTCAACTCTAAGCAGTAGCAGGCATGACAAACAAGCATGAATGAGTAGGCACAACAGGGCTCAAACAACTCCTACTCATGCTAGTGGGTTTCATCTATTTACTGTGGCAATGACAGGTCATGCAAAGGATAAAGGGGTTCAGCTACCGCAGCAAGTAACAGATGAATCATTGTTGTCCTAATGCAGTAAAAGAGAGCAGGAGCGAGAGAGTGGGATTTTATCAGAATGAACAAGGGGGTTTTGCTTGCCTGGCACTTCTGAAGATAATATAGCTCTTCATCGGTGTCATCGAACTCATCGTCGAAACCACGTCTAGTGGGAGGGGACAAACACCGGCAAACAAGGAAGAACACAATCAATGCAATGCAACAGTATGATGCATGAATGTGACATGGCAATATGCTATTGATTTGTGCTGATGCAACTAAAACCAGATTAAATGAAGTTGGTTTGAATCCAAGATTCAAATTCAAACTCCACATGTGGTTATTTAAATGCCACTTAATTGAATTGTCCTAAACAGTAGTCATAAGTTGTTCTAACATGCATGAAAGTGGTACAGATGGATAGGTTGGATTTTTCTGATCATTTTTCATATATAAATTATTTGATTTGGAGCTACGGTTGAATTTCTATGAATTTTAGAAGTTTAGGACATTTTCTGGAATTTCCCGAATTAAAATAAATCCAGAAAATACATGTTGCGTCAGCATGACGTCACCCTGATGTCAGCAGGTCAACTGGGCGCCTCCAAGTCAAACCTGACCAGTGGGGTCAACTGGTCAGTGACTGGGGCTAGTTAGTGACAGTGACAGGTGGGCCAGGTCAACGACCACGTCAACTGGGTCAACTCTGACGCGTGGGTCCCGCTGAGTTAATCTAAACTAAACAGGAAATAGAACCCGAGGTTAATTAGGGCGTGGGGCCCATGTGTCAACGACACGGAACACTAACTAAACGCGATTAGTACCTAAACTAATCATGCCACGTCAGCCACCGGAGTTTCGCCGGCGACGACCATGGCTGACGGCGGAGATGCACCGTGCGCTACGGAGCACCATTCGACGCGTGGTTTGCTCCTACGGGTTCCTGGGAGTGAGGCGCATCCAAAGCAACAAGCAGGAGCAGCTGGGGTGGCCGGAGCTGACGGCGGCGAGCTCTTTTGCGGCCGCCGGAGTTCGGGCACCTGCGGGTTTGGCGTTGTAGTGCACGGGAGGGGGAGCTGGTCTGTGTGCTAGGCTCCTGGTGAGGTGTGGAGCACGTTTCCGTGCCCGGGAGTGAGCTATGGTGGCTCTGGCCTTGTCTGCGTCATCGCCGGCGGCGAGGAGCTCACGGCTATGGTAAAAAGGGCGGCTAGAGTGCGGGAACAAGCGCGGGGAGGAGGGGGAATGGTGGCGGAGCTCACAGTGATCTCAACAGAGGACTCGGCGGGCTCGGGGATGCGTTGTGGACGACGTATCGGCGACGGCGATCGGCGGTGCCCGAGGTTGAAGATGATGTCGATGCGGCGATACGGCGCATCCCCGGTTGCTTGGCTCGTCGAGGAGGCGTAGAAGGCGGAGGTGGAGCTCTCGGGCACGTCATGCGGGTGAGGAGGAAGCGGTGGCCGCGGTAACTACGAGCGGCGGCGGTGGTTGCGCTCAGGCGCGAGAGGGAAAGAGAGCAGAGTAGGGGAGAAGCATGGGAGAGAGTGAGAGGGGTCCGAGGGAGTGGCGTGGCGCTGCGGGAGACATCCAGGGGGAGGAGGAGGCAGCCAGGCAGGGAGGAGCTGGCCTCCTCGGTCGTGCGGGTGCGAGCACGCAGCTGCTCCTACTGGCAGGAGGAAGACGAGAGGGAAGGAGGCGGTGGTGGGCTGGGCCAGTTGGCTGGGCTGCCAGCTGGGCCGGCCAGGTGGGCTACACAGTAGGTAGGTCCAGGTAAGTCTCTCTCTCTCTTATATTTATTTTTTTTGTTTTCTATTATTTCTGTATCTGTTGGGCTTTATTAAAAATATTTAGGCACTTCCAAAAATCATGAAACTAATCATGGCTACTGTTTAGAATATATCCAACAGTAAACATTTTAGTTTATGATTATTTGAGCATTTAAAATATTTTATATAATTTAAATGCCCAAATTCAAATAGTTAGAGATTTAATCCAGTGACCTTAGAGTGACCTAGAAATCTGTGCATCACTTCTGACAGTGGTTTAGGACCAAGGCAAAGGTGATGAACATTTTAGAAGGGCATTTCAGGTTCATTGAAAATATTTTTAGTAAACCCTAATTGGTTTCAGAGGGTTCTGTCTTCCCCATTTCAAATTTCATAAAATTTAAACATGATGCATGGATGCTAAAGCAAAAACAAGCAAGGCCTGAACTGGGGATGTGACAGGTATTCGTTCGATATTTTGATGAGATGTATGTTGTCTCTCCTCTAGTGGTGTTATGTGAACATCGACTACATGACACTTCATCGTTATTTGGGCCTAGGGGAATACATTGGGAAGTAATAAGTAGATGATGGGTTGCTAGAGTGACAGAAGCTTAAACCCTAGTTTATGCATTGCTTCGTAAGGGGCTGATTTGGATCCATATGTTTCATGCTATGGTTAGATTTATCTTAATTCTTCTTTCATAGTTGCAAATTCTTGTGAGAGGGGTTAATCATAAGTGGGAGGCTTGTCCAAGTATGGATAGAACCCAAGCACCGGTCCACCCACATATCAAATTATCAAAGTAACGAACGCGAATCATATGAGCATGATGAAAACTAGCTTGACAGTAATTCCCATGTGTCCTCGAGGGCGCTTTGCTTGATACTCCTTCCGTTCCTTTATATAAGGTGTATTTGTTTTTTGATAAAATTTCACAATGTAAGGTGCATTTCTTCTAAATCCTCATATTTCCCTATTTATCCCTCCAAAATGAGGAACATATCTCTCTCCTGATTTCCTGTATCTCTCCTTGTATCAAAAGAAGGAATCTGTCTCTCTCTTGATTGCATGTATCTCTTCCTTTTTTGGACTCACTGATTTACTTTCCACGAACCAACATATTTGCCATGGGTAATTTTGTCCTAACACCTCTATAATCATGCGCCTTGGTCACCGTGCCGAAAATAATACACCTTATATAAAGGAACGCAGGGAGTATAAGAGTTCGGCCAGGCTTGTCCTTTGTTACAAAAAGGATTGGGCCACCTTGCTGCACCTTAGTACTTTTGTTACTAGTTACCCATTACAAATTATCTTATCACACAATTATCTGTTACCGATAATTTCAGTGCTTACAGAGAATACCTTGGTGAAAACCGCTTGTCATTTCCTTCTGCTCCTCGTTGGGTTCGAGACTCTTACTTATCGAAAGGACTACGATAGATCCCCTATACTTGTTGGTCATCATTTACGCGTTTGTGGAACAACTCTGTGCTTCGGCATTTCGAACAAGATGAGCATGGTAGCTTACTATGTCACTCGAAGGATGTAATAGACGGACGGTTTTAGTGGTGCAAATGATAGAAACGGTATGTGTCTTCAACCATTCCATTCCCAGAATGAGGTCAATATTGAAAGACATTAAAATAATGGGGGAAACATGGAATTCCAACCCTTCAATTTCAACGGAGACGTTGTGACTAACCATGGTGGTTCGACATTGGCTCGTAGAATGGAGCTTGAAATTCCGGCCAAGTGATGGCAGTTCCAACAGGTAAGGAACGCCTATGGCTGTCCCACCATTGAGCAGTGGGACCTTTCAGGTAATAAGTCGTGAAGGTAACATAGTTGGAAAGGGCTACATTAGTAGACTCCAACTCAAAAGTGATATCACGGAGAGCATCAAGGGGCTGAGTTGAGCTGCAGTAGAAGATAGGGTTGAGACCCACAAAGTATTGTAGTGTTACTGGGGCTAGCTACTGATTCATATTGGGGCACGGAAACCAAGCCTTGACTCCTTCCATGAAGTAGAGATTCAACATCAAACTAATGTATCATTCCGGCCATGTATTTGAGTGGTGGTGGATTGTCGCCACCACGGCCACGACTAGCGGGTCTAACCATCCTGCTTAAATGCAACAAGAGGGTAGCTTAGCAAGGGGTGGAGCTAGTGTATGGAGTCATTCACGATGTAACCTAAACAGTGAGCAAAGATGTAGTATGTACAAAGCATTAGTCATTAAAGACATACTAGTACATATACGGAACCAGTTACACGCTTTTAGAATGAGCTCGGATGAGAGAAACACCCTAGACATACTAGGCGGCACACATGCATGCGATGGAGGGATGCAACAATGGGACATAGCAAATGCAATATCACCAAACCATTGGAGCAGGGGATTTGCATGTGAAAACGTAGGGTGCCGTCGATAAAAGGATCCTACGACCCGTGAGCAATGTGAAGCAGATCCCGACTCCCAATTCAAGAAAGGCGCAATACAAATCTTCGGATGGATGTGATCACGAGAACCTACGATAGAGTTAGTAAAATCATTTAACCCGAAATAGATGAGAGATCAGAGTCCCAGAGTATAGACGAGGAGTAAAAGATCCTAATACCACCCAATTGTGACGTGGGCCCGTAAGCCACACAGCCATGTTAGTGAAACAATTTTTTCAAAGACTATACTCAACTTTGGCCAAGGATTTGGAAGGGGGGTCCTACAGGCATTCGGCTCTGATACCAACTTGTGACGCCCCCGATTCAGTCCTACACTAATCATACACACAAATGTGTACGATCTAGATCATGGACTCACGGGAAGATATCACAACACAACTCTAGACACAAATTAAAATAATACAAGCTTTATATTACAAGCCAGGGGCCTCGAGGGCTCGAATACATAAGCTCGGTATACAAGTGTCAGCGGAAGCAACAATATCTGAGTACAGACATAAGTTAAACAAGACTGCAGCACAAAAGCAACAACGATCGAAAAGGCAAGGCCTCCTACCTGGGACCTCCTAACTACTCCTAGTCATCGACGGTCTCCACGTAGTAGTTGGCACCCCCCGGGTAGTAGTAGTCGTTGTGGTGGTGTCTGGATCCTGGGATCCGCCACCTGGTCGCAATAACCAGAAAGAAGAAAGTAGGGGAAAAAGGGTAGCAAAGAAACATGAGTACTCATCCAAAGTACTCGCAAGCATCAGATCTATACTAAGTACGCATTGGTATCAAAGGAAGGGATGTATCTGTGGACTCAACTGCAGAAATGCCAGAATAGAGGTATGGGCCTAGCCTAACAAAGACTAGCATCTTCAAGCATCTGGCAGCATCAGAAGAGATAAGAGTAACATATTATAAGTAATAAGTATGTTGTAACATTAGCGCCCAATGATCCTTTCTTGACTCCCTGCAAGAAAGCAATCTCGGAGCCACATATCCATAACATGCCTCAGCATCCAGTAACAAGTTCTAGTTGTATCGATTAGGATACAACGCCTAGTGTTCGTTACTGTGGACACTGCTATTCGAATAGATAAAACTTCCCTGCAAGGGTGCACCAACTTACCCACCAGGCTCGATTAACTCCAGCTGTACACACCATCAGGTCCATGACCGGCCTCGGCTGATCAACACACTAGGAGGTGTGTGTGAGTAGAGGCATGTCCAGGCCAGGAATGCGATTAGGGTGGGGTCGTGAG
>NC_041387.1:301609652-301683678 GCF_002162155.2 Triticum dicoccoides
GCAGGCGATTCCGCTGGTGCTGGTTTGGGCAGCTGGAGCAGGAAGATCAAATACTGAATAAGCATGATTGCCGTTGGATTGACATGTAACGGTCTGACGCTGGTAGAGTCAATTGTTGACTAAGTTTCATTTTTTGAGAAACCTTGTGTACGGCTGTACGCAGGAACTTGGTAGGCCCACAAGTCGGCCTCCAAATCTATGACAGACAACATAGAGCCCATTTGCTATTATTTTAATAATTTTCAGCCCATTTGCTAATTCTTTAGGAATTTATTACAGCCCATTTTCTGCCCAAGACCACAGTCAAAAAGTTCAACCTAATTTTGCATATTTCGTGGAGTCCAAATTGTTTTAATATAGAAATGATAAACATTTATTTTTTAAGAACTTGTGGATTTGCCCAAAAATATTGTTTTATTTTTGTAATCTAATAAGACGTGGGATAATTGAGTTGGTTTTCGGGAAAACCAGTGGTAAAATATTAGCGTTGGGAAGGAAAACAACAATAAAAAATAAGGATGTAAAGATGAAAAGTGAACTTTACGTACTTTCAATATAATAATACATGTATATGAACTAGTAAAACTATAGGTAGAGATTAGAAAACGGAAGTAGGACATGGCGTTTCAAGAGGAAAATAGAACTGGGTTGTGTGTTTTCTTCAGTAAAAGAACTGCCTGAGGATGTTCTAAGAGAAAATATAACTAAGGCTGGCATGCCAGAGGACAGTTGATACATGTTGGATCTTTGTGCTCCATTGTCGTCATGGGCTGGGCCTGTTAAAAACAAAACCCAGCCTAGGCAGTCTACAACCCAGGTGAAATTTGCTTGACCTGAAAAAACAATATACCTATTGGATCCCAGTTTTCAGTCTGTACATGCAGAATTCTCTCGTTTGTTGACTATGTTGAAAATTCCATGGGTGTATCAGACGTCAGCATTATTTTTCCATCGTGATAATAAGTGCATGCACTTGCGTGCGTACGGCCATGGACCTACTGGTTCCCTATGGTTAGGCTCTGTATGGACAACCGTCTTGTGGTTCCATGGATGAATTTCATGCAAATCAGATGGTTTTCTGTGGAAATGAACTAAATTCATTGCATTTTACATATTGCTTTTTATTATGGAATATTTCACATATTTCAACTAATAAAAACCGACTAAGCCCTTTTTTAGTCCATGGGAGACGCTTAACTGTTCTGGAAGGCCCAAATCCATTGCTCCTCTCATTTAACAATTTGTAGCTGGGCTTGGCATGCCACAACCCAGTTCCGCCGTGCTGCATCCAACTATTAGCCTATGAAATCAGATGGATCCTGCACATACTTCGAAGATGTAAAAAATTTGGAGAACTAGGAATTCGAACAGCAGGTGCTTATGCTACCCATCAAATAAAAATTAGGTGCCTGAAAATTTGTTTCAAAACAAAGGATTTAACTTTATATCCACGTCGAACCTCGACATTATGGTTGGAAGCAAATGCAAGTTCATATTGAAAGATCCTTAATAACAATACCAACTTGCAGACGACTAGGTAGTACAAGTATACCAATACCAAACTAACTTATAATCTTTTTAGTCCTAGCCCTAGTGTTGGTCTGGTAGAAAATCTCGCAGACGACCAGTTCCTGCTCCTTCTCTTGCTCGAGGTCCCCGAGGTGGTACTGGTGCGTCACCCAGTTGGTCCTCTGCTGGTTGAAGTTCTTGTTGGTGTGCAGCACCAGAACCTTTTTGCTGACTGTCTGCCGGCGTTGACCATCAAGGGCAAGGTATTGTTGGTCTTGTGCCACATCGCGTGCATGCCGTACTCCGACTGTATCTTGCGACGCATCCATGTGCCTATTTTGAACGCCCTGGAGTTGCGCTGGAAGAAATGCTTGCTTAGGCCACTCAGTGTGATACCTGCAGTACTGGCAAATACAAGTTTTATTGTACGTAGTTGGCATTTTCATAACATCTTTGGCATGTTGCAGTCATTTGCTTCACTTTTTATTAGCTGTCAAATTGTAAATGCTTCACCAGGTCTGTGTCAAAAAAATAGAGGTATAAACAAAGAAAGATGTTTGTGCAAGTAGACGGCTGATTTGTGTTTCACCTGGAAGTTTCTCAGGATGGGTGTAGCATATGTCGTGCTCACTGTCGATGATTGGTATGACCAAATCGATGAGATTGTGAGAACTGGCACTGGCAGCACTCACTTTGGCCTCAAGGTGCGCGATCAGCTCCTGATCTATGGGATCGAACTTGACGCTAGCCGGCAGCACCGGCCAATTCTTCTTGGAATTGCATCGGTTAATTCTAGTTAAATGGTACTCAATGTACGATAAATCAACTGTTTTAAGTAAATTATGAAAGATTTCGATAGATAAGTGGTACTCCAAATCTGAAGTGCACAATACCCGAATAAACTGGGGTATCGGCTTCATTACTACATGCAGACTCTAAAGAGTTGAAAAACCCCATGAAGATTGAAATCATCATACAGGGCAACGAGACGAATACTCGCAGGAGTGGCCTCGCTGGTTCCTTCCTTCATCCGGCTAGCTTGAAGAGCATCCTTGTTAAGATCAATTTTTAGCTCTACCTCTTGACTACTTGCAATGACGTATAGCAGCTCAAGTAGCTCATCGCTCATCGTACCGAATGGGTCGGAACAAGGCAACAGATGGGAGGTGGGGAGACCGGGAGAGAATGGGAGAATGATTTTGTAGAGAATGGGAGAGTGATTTTGTACAGAATGGGAGAGTGTTGTTATACTATGAGAGGGCAAGGCTCACTTTGCTGAACCGAACACACCACCGGGACTCTTGTGTCACCTCACGCGCAGCATGTTGTCACGTCAATTCAATGTGAGGACATGATGAATTATTTTACCGACGTATACTAGTACTACTGTATAACTTACTAGTCGTATTTAGTGTCACATTTTAACAATAGGTTTAACTAACAAAATGCCAATGCATGTCATCGAAAATTATGCCATTGGAAACTATGTTGAAATATGAATCCAATGATATATTTTTTGTGACATGCATTACCATCTAGTAGGTAGTTAAATTTATGATCAAAATGTGACACAAATTATGAAGGGGACCAGTAAACCAGGAGGGAGGTAGTTGTACGAGTATCGCAATATACGGTATAGAGTACTACTACTACTAGTACAAATTTAGAAATGGAGTACGAAGTTAGAAGGCTGTGCGACAGACTTCGTATGCTACATGAGTAATACAAAATATAATTCCCATTGGACAACACTTTCACCAACTGATACGTATCCGTCGTACCTACTTTTCCAAACACTTTTGCCCATGTTTTGGACTCTTAACTCACATGATTTGAATAGAACTAACCCGGACTGACACTGTTTTCAGCAGAACTGCCATGGTGTTATTTTTGTGCAGAAATAAAAGTTCTCGGAATGACCTGAAAATCCACGGAGCAACTTTTTGAAATTAATAAAAAATATTGGCAAAGGAATCAATGTTAGGGGGCCCACACCCTGTCCACGAGGGTGGGGGGCGCGCCACCCTGCCTCGTGGGCCCCCTAGAGCTCCACCGACCTCAACTCCAACTCCATATATTAGCTTTCGTGGAGAAAAAGATCGGAGGGAAAGATTCATTGCGTTTTACGATACGGAGCCGCCGCCAAGCCCTAAACTCTCTCGGGAGGGCTGATCTGGAGTCCGTTCGGGGCTTCGGAGAGGGGGATTCATCGCCGTCGTCATCATCAACCATCCTCCATCACCAATTTCATGATGCTCACCACCGTGCGTGAGTAATTCCATCGTAGGCTTGCTAGACGGTGATGGGTTGGATGAGATTTACCATGTAATCAAGTTAGCTTTGTTGGGATTTGATCCCTAGTATCCACTATGTTGTGAGATTGATGTTGCTATGAGTTTGCTATGCTTAATGCTTGTCACTAGGGCCCGAGTGCCATGATTTCAGATCTGAACCTATTATGTTTTCATGAATATATGTGAGTTCTTGATCCTATCTTGCAAGTCTATAGTCACCTATTATGTCTTATGATCCGTTAACCCCGAAGTGACAATAATCGGGATACTTACGGGTGATGACCGTAGTTTGAGGAGTTCATGTATTCTCTAAGTGCTAATCCTTTGGTCCAGTACTCTATTAAACAGAGGCCTTAATATCCCTTAGTTTCGAATAGGACCCCTCTTCCACGGGAGGGTAGGACAAAAGATGTCATGCAAGTTCTTTTCCATAAGCACATATGACTATATTCAGAATACATGCCTACATTACATTCATGAACTGGAGCTAGTTCTGTGTCACCCTATGTTATAACTATTACATGAGGAATCACATCCAACATAATTATCCACCACTGATCCAATGCCTACGAGCTTTTCACATATTGTTCTTTGCTTATTTACTTTACCGTTGCTGCTGTTACAATTACTACAAAAACTACTACAGTTACTTTTGCCACTGTTATCGTTACTTCCATACTACTTTGCTACTAAGTACTTCACTGCAGATACTAAGTTCTCCAGGTGTGGTTGAATTGACAACTCAACTGCTAATACTTGAGAATATTCTTTGGCTCCCCTTGTGTCGAATCAATAAATTTGGGTTGAATACTACCCTCGAAAACTGTTGCGATCCCCTATACTTGTGGGTTATCACCAACAAATACGCACTTGAAGCCTAATTGATATATATAGCTTCTACACAACATCTACATTATCATTATTAGTACATGCTATGTAGGTGAGTTAGGATGCACTTGATCCCAGAAAGGTATCTATCCTTCAAACTAACTAAAGTACATAATATCGAACAAAAGAGGGTCATGCTAGAGAAGCTGAATACATGGCTCAGTCTAGAGATCACTACGAATCAAGTTGTGCATATTTGCTGTTGGCATGAACCTGATCGCCGCATGTCGGGTTTGCAAAAGCCATTAATCGCTTGGAAGCTTGATCCCTTTCACACACTGAAGATCATCTGACAACAAGTTGTGTCGACGTATCTCTAGATATGGTTATTCATGAAACCCATGGTACGATGTGTAAACATAGTTCCTCCTGGTGAATGGAAGTTGCAAAGCATGGTAATCATCACCAGTAATATGATTGATGATTGGTCGGATGATCAGATAATTGAGCCCGAGAAACACAGAGTGGTTGCCGAGGCTGTAAACCCGCCTCAAGTTGAATACGCCTGGCCCAACGGAGCTAGGATCTTTCTCGAACACGAAGAAGCCATAGCCATCACAATCACGAACGCCACAGGCATTGTACTGCATGTGGTTTGATGAAATGGTTTGGTCAATTTGGTACGTGCGAATGAGCGTCAAATGACCACCGTCAGTTGAACGAGTGATTAACCACCACCCATTGACTTGTATATTTCTAGGTCCTAGAATCATGAAGGACAGCGCATTTGCGTCTGCTGCAACAAATCAAATTGGAGGCCAAAATTACAAAAATATAAAATCATGTTCAGAGTATTTGTGGAATTAAGAATATTATAAGAGTGACACAGATCATAGCTAGAGAATTGCAATGCCGTGGTCATAATCATACCCAAAGTTAAAAAAAGTAAGTCAATGGCTTTCATATTCTAGCAATATGTCATGGTTCAAACATCAGGTAAAAATGAGAGGAAAACAACTATGCTAGGGCCTACTCATATTCTATCATAGCAGTTACTACTGTTCTCGTATCAACTCTAACAATAACATGCGTGGTTATAAAAATCATGGAAATGAGAGTAACATATAGCAATCATGACGTTATACTCATAATATCTATTCTAACAATCATTAGAGGCCAATTGTTCTCATATCAACTCTAACAATAACATGTGTGGTCAGAAAAATCTAGGAAATGAGAGGAACATATAATAATGATGTGGTTATAGACATACTATCTATTTTAATTTCTAACAATCAACAGGCAGTCGTATTCATAATGTAAAGATGATATGAGATAGAACAATTACATGATGATAGATTCCACCACTATATGCAGCCAATCTGTGCGTCGACCGTGTAAACGATGCCATCGTGCACTACAACATCAGACAGAAGTGGAGGGTCAACAGGATTGATGATGATCCATAACCATGCATGGCGACTGGATTACAGATAGACTAGTCCCATGTCTAACAAGGCAATGAGCTTGTAATCCATGTAGTCCTGATGGTGTGGGCACTTTGCAGATTACAACCTTCAGCAAACGGTGGTCATACCAAAAGCTCGAAGTATCTCGTGCGTAGTAGGCAGGAGTGTCCGGCGGGCCGCAAGGCTCGATGTCGATGGTATCCAATGATGGAAGGGTGATCTCACTGGGTGTATTTATCCAAGAGATGCCACAGACTACCGGATTGGTGAATGAGGACAATCCAGTTGGCCTTCATGCCGCCTAGTAGTTGCCGCACATGAAGGACAAGTGGGCGGGTACTGGTATCATGTCGAGGGGCACGATAGCAACCTCAGTAGGATCATCAAGTCCGTGTGTGGTCCACCTGCGAGGATCGGGCATCAGCAAGCAGAGTGTCTTGAAAAGGGTCGTCCGGTTGCAGATGAGTACACGGTACATAGACATCGAGCATAGACACGGTGCTGAGCAGGTCCATACGATTACATATCTGCTCCAAGAGAACATTGCAGAGGGAATTCCAATCGCGGCTTTGCATGTCAGTCGGTTCTGATAGGGTTTTTAGGGCGCTGAGTGATTGGGGTTTTCGGTGCCTGCGAGAGAGAGAGGAAGTAGATTCGGGTAGGCGAGCGAAGAAGATGGCATGTGTGGCCGAGCAGTGAGTGGGGGGATATGCACTGGTACAGCGAGGAGCTATACAAACAATTTTTAACTCCTTTCCGTGACGGTGTTTTGAACCGTCACCAAGTGAGTGACTGCGATAGGGGGGTCCATCCCACACGACCCAGAAACCATCGGGGATAGGGAGCCTTGATGCATATAGTTGTCCCAATAAAACTGTTTCTGATATCTCAAATATTCGAAATGTTGCATCCTTGCAACTCATTTGTGTTCGCATTGCCATCGTAGTCGGTATTCTGTGGTGCTATGTTACGATGCGCGACCCATCACAAATAGTTTACGATTATAGAAGCAGACAATCACACACATTTACTTTTCCTCGATTGTTTGCGATTAGATGTAAGAGCGCACACAGTTGTCTCTATAAAACTACATGTAAAGCTTGTATACATCCCACATGATTCATCTGTCAAACCTGTGTCGGATGAAGACCTATTGCATGCGTTCTTCTATGACCAAACGTTTGTGATGCGCACAACATCATAAACAGTCCATAATTGCGAAGCGTGTGTGATAAGCTGACTATCGTAAACATTTAATACGAAAGAACTGTGTGCGATGTTGTTGTTAATCACACAAGTTTTTTCTTGGCTGATCGTGTGCGTGGTAGAGATTGATCGCACACGTAGTGGATCCTGGAAACGTGTCTAATCTCCACGTCTGTCACAGAAATTTCGCTTTTGCAAACTGTAACATCCCAAATTTTCAATTTGGAATGTTATACATTAGATCATCAATGCATATTATATTTTATTGCATTTTGGTTTGTTCCTAGAAATTTCACGCAACTCAAGGACCCGCGGAGAGAGTTGGGAATTTCGTTATTTTCATATTTGAGTTTTTCTCAAATTTAGAAAAAGGATCATTTGATTTTAATTATTTTATCTTCGAATATTTCAATTATAAAAATAAGAGAGAGGGAATAAAATGACTTTCCCAAAATAAAGAAATATTGAGGATTTAATAATAAAATCAAATAAGATTTTGTTTCAGAGTTTTATCGCTTTTTTATTTGAATTAGGAAAATTACGGGTTTTTCAAAATTGCATTTTAGGTCCAAATAAATGTTCATCTTTTCCGGCTTATTTTTGGAGGACGGGGAAAATTTATTTCGGGATTTTTGGAGTCCTTTAGTATTTCTTTTATTTCTTTTGTCTGCACGTCTGAATTATTTAAAAAAATGAAACCGACCTCGGGCCGTTTTCGGCCAGGACTCCGCCCGACCGGCCCATTTAAATAGTGTGCCCCAAGCCGCCCCAGCCCAGCCCACCCCGCCGCCAAACCCTAGCCGCCAGCCACTGCCGACGCCGACGCGGCGTCCGCCGCCGCCTCGCCGGAGCCGACCGCCGCCGCCGTCCGTTAACCCGCCGCCGCCGCTGTTGACCCGTCGGAGGTAGTCGCCGCCGCTGCAGCGGTTTTTGAGAGAAAACCGTCAGGGTTTTTTAGGAACCCGGTTTATTTTCTTATATAGATCGGTTTTTTTTCTCGTTTAGTTATTTAGCGGACGTTCGTCTATACGTTTTTTTTAACGAACGGTTTTCGTCGTTTAGCCGCAGACAGCAAATGTTTGTTCATTAGCCTGTTCGTCCGTTTTTTTCTTTTTCTCAGATTTTCCGCGATTATTTTTTGATCGCGATTTCTTATCTGATTTTCGTTCTAGTATAACTTTTCGCTCGTTTATCGGAATCATGCGATTCAAGCGCCTAGAGTTTCGTCTCGAAACCCTCTTTCCATTTAAACAATTCAAACAAGTTTTTGCTACTGTAAAATTTGACTTAGGTCCAGATTAGTAAACGAAGCTTGTTTCTTTCGCCGTTTGACTTCCTTTGCTTCATTTGATTTGATTCTTTTTGCAAACAGGAGTTCTTAAGTTGAACTTTCTGGTTAGATCTCTTATTTGAGTTTTACCCGTGCATTAGATGAGTGCTTATTGTATGCTTGTTTGTTTGCGATAGAGTACCTGGAGTGCGCCGCGTGCTACTACGAGTCTCTAGGTTTCACGGATCGTCAGCAAGGCAAGTAACACTTTGATCATACCTCTTTACTACACAGTTTTATTGCATTAGATCAATCTTCAAACAATTGCATGATTAGGATCTGATTAATATGTGGGTTTGGGAAGTAGATGAGGTAGTACCTATTACCTGTTTATTATCAACCCTTTGGGAGTTACTTCTACGTTTGCTTATATTGCTATGCTATGCTAGTAGACGTGGATTGGGTGAGTGTATCCATGATAGATGTGAGATTTTTAATTAATGGTTTACTTAAGGTGGCAACTTTAATACACATTTGGGTGGATTGAGGCACCTGGGGAACCCAGTGTTGCCTGTATTTTTGGAAATCCCGGGGTACCGTGTGATTCTCCTATGGACCGCCACCCAGGCTCAAAGGAATCATGAGATTATTCATGCTAGAAACTTCCGTGTGCAGCCGCTAGCTACTATGGGCTCTAACATAGTTGAGTATGTTGTGTGACCTCTTTCCGTGGTAGACTAGCAGATGTAGGGGATGTAGGTTGGTATTGTCTACCGAGAGTAAAGAGTTAATGCTTCTGAAAGACTGTGTCTCGGTCATCCATTTCTCAAACACTATGTAGTGCGAGAGATCCAATGGAGGAGATCGAGTCTTGCGGGGAAAAGTGCGCAAACCTCTGCAGAGTGTATAAACTAACCATGGTTAGCCGTGTCCCCGGTTATGGACGTTTTGAGTATCTAGTACCTGGATTATCATGTGAATCTCATCATGTTACTTAATTTAAATTGTTGGGTTTTAATGATTATGCTTAATTGGGATTGAGCTGGGTGAACCTTCTCAATGTTTAACAACCACCATGATAGTTAAATAAAATTTATTCCTTTGTTGTAGGGAAATATTGGCTTTGTGCAAAACTATAACCATAGAGCTTTCCACCAGCCATATATGCATGTAGTGATAACATTAATCTGTTCATTACTCTCTATGTGTTACATTGCCAGCATATTCCATGTGCTAACCCATTTTCGGGCTGCAACGTTCATGTTGCAGACTTTTCAAACGATGATTAAGGTGCCTTAGGTCGTGGTCTTATACTCAGTGATGCCGTTGGAGTTGATGGACTCGCTTTATCTTCCCAGCCTTCCGCTATTATCGTTATTAGATGGCCCTAAGCCATATTTATTGTAATAAGTTCTCTTTTGAGACATTCGATGTTATAAGTGTGTGATTGCTACTCTGTTATAAATCCTTCAAGTATTGTGCGTGTCAGCATTACCGATCCAGGGATGACACTGATGCACAGAGATCAGACCGTTTGAGGTCTGGTCGCTACAAGATGTTATCAGAGCACACGCTGACAGTAGGACACGACCACTAAGCTAAAGCCCTAGATCACTACTCTCTTCTCATTTCTGACTCCTCATCTTTTCTACTCTTTAGGATGGCGGATGCAAGGAACAAGTTCACGCAGCCGGATGAAGATACACCCTTTGGACGCCACTTGAAGCAAGTCACTAGATACCTGAACATCGGAGTACCAAGCTTCACCGGGACCTACATCGCCACTTTACCAGAAGAGGAGCATTGGATGATTCAAGTTCAAGTTCCAGGAAGGATGTTCATGCCCGTCACTCAGCCCATAGAGTTTTCCTTTGATGCACCAACCTGGAGTCTAGGAAAGAGCATGGCAGCCCACATCACCATGGGACACATTGGAGAAGTTTACCACAAAGATCTCAATGATACTATTTCCGAGATTTCGACCGCCGAGATGAGCAATGGGAGATGAACAGCACCAGGAAGGATAGATCAATTGCAGCTTTCATCCAGGAGTTAAACCAGCACATTCATCGCCAGGAGAACCAGATGTGCGCAGGCATGATAGATCTGAAGAAGGCAATGGCCAAGATCATGAAGCTGGAAGAAGAACTCAAGTCTACACGCGATGGATATGAGGAGGAAATGATGACACTCGTGGAGAAGAATGATGATCTGAAGAAGAAGCTAGAAGTATTCATGGGATTCCCCGCGACTAGAGGAGAAGACGATGATTGCACTTGCCTGGAGAACTACATCATCATCGACGACACCGACTCGGACCCCGACGATAGCGATGATGACTTTGTTGATGAAGCTGGAGCAGATATCATGGAGTCTCCTACCGATCTATTTTTCTAGTCGACCGCCATAACAGTAGTAGTATTCCCCCATGTATATAGTATAGTCCGAGCACTTTTGTAACGATAGTTAGACCATTGTATGCCCTTGTCTGAATTGATTGAAGTGATATTGTTTGAGTTTGTATCATGTGCATATGGGTAGTGTTTTCTCTCTAGATCCATCTCTATTCTGTATTCTCATCTTTTCTAAACCCTTAGATGCCTCCGAGACGTGACAATGGATTTGCTTTCCCACCGGAGCTCACTCAGTTGATCCAGCAGCAGAATGCATTGATGCAGATGCTAGTCCAGAATCACAATCAGGGGAACAACAACAACAACAACCCACCAACACCACCACCTGTTGATCACTTAGCCCATTTCTTGAGGCTGAATCCGCCGGTGTTCTCCAGTAGCACCGAGCCGATAGTTGCAGATGATTGGCTCCACAAGATGGGAAGGGAGTTGACCACTGCAGGATGCAGAGATGCGGAGAAGGTACATTTTGCCACACATCAGCTTGATGGATCCGCAGCATCTTCGCGAGCTATGTTTGGAGATAGTTCCGAGAGGCTATGTAGCAGCATTGGAGATTCAGTCCACTTTGATGGATAAGATCAGATAAGCTCAGAAGACCGACAAGGAGATTGCCGAGATAAAGGAGAAGATGAGAAAAGGAAAGGCTAAAGGATTTCCTGAGGATGAGCACGATACCTTATGGTTTGAGGACCACGTTTATGTGCCTAATGACCCGGAGATCAGGAAGTTGATTTTACAAGAGGCCCATGATTCGCCTTATTCGATTCACCCAGGAAATACCAAGATGTATTTGGATTTGAAGGACACTTTTTGGTGGACCAGAATGAAGAAGGATATTGCGGAGTATGTAGCAGTTTGTGATGTATGTCAGAGAGTAAAGGTAGAGCATCCGAAGCCAGCAGGATTGCTACAACCATTGCCGATGCCCGAATGGAAGTGGGATAAGTTAGGCATGGATTTAATCACGGGATTACCCAGGACACGTTCAGGCTATGACTCAATATGGGTTGTAGTCGATCGATTGATGAAGGTAGCTCATTTCATCCTAGTGAAGACCACTTACACAAGTGCTAAGTTGGCAAAGATATACATGACCAGGATCGTATGTCTGCATGGAGTTCCGAGGACCATTGTATCAGATACAGGAACCCAGTTTACCTCAAAGTTCTGGAATCAGTTGCACAAAACTTTGGGTACCAGGCTAGAGTTCAGTACAACCTTTCATCCACAGACAGATGGACAGACCGAGAGAGTCAATCAGATCCTGGAGGACATGCTGAGATCTTGTGTGCTATATTATGGATCAAGTTGGGATGAGAATTTGCCATATGCAGAGTTCTCTTACAACAACAATTATCAATCGAGTCTGAAGATGGCCCCTTCCGAAGCATTGTACGGAAGGAGGTGCAGGACACCATTGTTGTGGGATGAAGTTGGAGACCGTCAGTTGTTTGGACTAGACTTGATTAAGGAGTTTGAAGAGAAGGTTAAGCTAATTCGCGATAGGCTCAAGGTAGCCCAGTCTAGGCAGAAGAGCTATGCAGATTCTAAACGCAAGGAGACAGTTTACGAAGTCGGAGACAGAGTTTAACTTCGTGTATCCCCACTTCGAGGAGTTAAGCGTTTTGGAGTTAAGGGAAAGTTAGCGCCACGTTTTATGGGACCATACAAAGTTTTGGAGCGTATGGGAGAACCTGCTTACATGTTGGAATTGCCCGAAGGTTTGTCAGGTGATAAAGGCAAAGGTGTCCCGTCTTTCGATGAAATGATAGATATCGCTTTGGTGGAAGTCGACTTTGACGATCCGACTACGAACGTGCGAGGACGTCGCGCCTTAGCAATCGCTAAACCAACTCCGAGAGGTTATTGACCACGCCGGAGCACGATCAACCTGACCACGAGGGTCTGTTTCCTGCGAGCAAACGAAGAACAATCAAGAAACTAAGATTGCAATCTGGATATTGCGAATATAAGATGAAAGCTTTATTGATCAAGGTGGGGTTCTGTGACGCCTTTGTCTGGTCGTTGAACACAAACGAAGTACGCGAAGTTGCAGCTATGGAGAACTTTAATCTAAACAAAACCCCAAGTCTAAACGGTGCCCTAAGGGCTGTATATACGGAGGAAGAGAGGGGGAATTTCGTGGCCCTTGGTGGAGGGGTCCAAAACCAACCCTATCTCTTGTTTCCCCACACATACGGACTCTAAAAATAGCCTATACTTATGTATTTCGAAATTACATGGGCCTGGCCCAATAAAAAGGTGACGCAGCACCTATAATAGCCTCTGGACAAAATTTATGAAGTGACATCTTGTATATTTCACCCAAGGCTTCATGCACTCGTTATGGTGGCTTCAAAGACCTGAAATCATCACTTGTAACTCTGTTCTTGTTCCCCTTGCGCACGCCATCATCTCCATGCTTGTTCTTGCTCCAATGTTCATCCTTCTCCAAGCTAGACCCTTCATTTGTAAGCAAAAAAATGTATCCAATTTAGGCAGCATCATATTCTCATGAACATTAGAATCATTACCAAGAAACGAAAGTACCTGGTAATTTAGTTGGCGTGCGCGAGCTCTAGTAATTGGTCCAGTATGTATAGCAGCAGGGGCTATGGGTGTAACAATGGTATTGATGTCCTCATCATCCTCCCCTTCTTGAAATGAAGTCGTCCTCGACGGAAGCTCATCTTCCTCACCCAAATAAGGCTTGAAATCTGCAATGTTAAAAGTGGGACTAACCCCAAAATCTGCAGGCAGCTCAAGTTTATATGCATTATCATTTATTTTCTCTAACACCTTAAAGGGACCATCAGCCCGTGGCATGAGCTTTGATTTGCGCAAATCAGGAAATCTATCCTTACGCAAATGTAACCAAACAAGATCTCCAGGTGCAAACACAACATGTTTTCTACCCTTATCTCCAGCAAGTTTATATTTGGCATTCATACGCTCAATATTTTCCTTAGTTAACTCATGCATTTTTAAAATCAATTCAGCACGTTGTTTAGCATCAAAATTAACCTTCTCCGAAGATGGAAGAGGCAACAAATCAATAGGTGCACGAGGTAGGAAACCATACACAACTTCAAAAGGGCACATCTTAGTAGTAGAATGCAATGAACGATTATAAGCAAATTCAATATGAGGCAAGCATTCCTCCCACATTTTCTTATTACTCTTCAAAACAGCCTTAAGCATAGTAGACAATGTTCTATTGACTACTTCAGTTTGGCCATCAGTTTGGGGGTGACAAGTAGTACTAAAAAGCAGTTTAGTCCCCAACTTAGCCCATAAACATCTCCAAAAGTGGCTAAGAAATTTAGTATCACGATCTGAAACAATAGTATTTGGCACACCATGCAAGCGAATAATTTCACGAAAGAACAAATCAGCAACATTAACAGCATCATCGCTTTTATGACATGGTATAAAGTGTGCCATTTTCGAGAATCTATCCACGAAAACAAATATGCTATCCCTCCCCTTCTTTGTTCGGGGTAAACCTAAAACAAAGTCCATAGATATATCCGCCCAAGGAACACTAGGTACAGGCAAAGGCATATATAAACCATGAGGATTGAGTCGTGACTTAGCTTTTTGACATGTAGTGCAGCGAGCAATAAAATGCTCAACATCCCATCTCATCTTTGGCCAAAAGAAATGTGTAGCAAGTACGTCCTCCGTCTTCTTAACGCCAAAGTGTCCCATTAATCCTCCTCCATGCGCCTCCTGCAACAACAAAAGACGAACGGAGCTAGCTGGAATGCATAGCTTGTTAGCACGAAACACAAATCCATCGTTAACGACAAACTTGTTCCACATTCTTCCTTCTTTACAATTCTGCAATACATCTTTAAAATCAGCATCATGCACATATTGATCTTTGATGGTCTCCAACCCAAATATTTTGAAGTCAAGTTGTGAAAGCATAGTATATCGACGAGACAATGCATCAGCAATAACATTTTCTTTTCCCTTCTTGTGTTTAATGACATAAGGGAAAGTCTCAATGAATTCAACCCATTTAGCATTTCTACGATTCAGTTTAGCTTGACTTTTAATATGTCTCAAAGATTCATGATCAGAATGTATAACAAATTCTTTGGGCCATAAATAATGTTGCCATGTTTCTAAAGTCCGAACAAGAGCATATAATTCTTTATCGTAAGTAGAATAATTCAGACTAGGCCCACTCAATTTTTCAGAAAAGTATGCAACAGGTTTGCCATCTTGTATTAATACACCTCCTAATCCAATTCCACTAGCATCACATTCAAGCTCAAAAGTCTTATTAAAATCAGGAAGTTGGAGTAAAGGAGCATGTGTCAACTTATCTTTCAATACCGAGAAGGCTTCTTCCTGTGCGGTACCCCAAAGAAAAGGCACATCTTTCTTTGTAAGATCATTGAGAGGTGCAGCAATGGTGCTGAAATCTCTCACAAAACGCCTATAGAATCCAGCGAGGCCAAGAAAACTCCTCACTTGTGTGACCGTTTTGGGTTGCGGCCAACTCTCAATAGCTTCAATCTTGGCTTTATCAACTTCAATTCCCTGTGGAGTAACAACATAGCCAAGAAAAGATACTCGGTCGGTGCAAAAGGTGCACTTCCCAAGGTTACCAAACAAACGTGCATCATGTAGAGCAATAAAAACAGCACGTAAATGTTCCAAATGTTCTTCCAAAGATCTGCTATAAATCAGTATATCATCAAAATAGACTACCACAAATCGTCCAATGAAAGCACATAAAACTTCGTTCATTAGTCTCATGAAAGTACTAGGCGCATTAGTTAACCCAAAAGGCATGACTAACCACTCATATAATCCAAACATAGTTTTAAATGTTGTTTTCCATTCATCCCCCAATTTCATACGAATTTGATGGTATCCACTACGCAAATCAACTTTGGAGAATATTGTAGAGCCACTCAATTCATCAAGCATATCATCTAGCCTAGGAATAGGATGACGATAACGAATAGTAATATTATTAATGCCTCTACAATCAACACACATACGCGATGTACCATCCTTTTTCAGCACTAGAATAATAGGAACAACACAAGGACTAAGGGATTCGCGTATATAACCTTTGTCGAGAAGCTCTTGTACTTGACGCATAATCTCCTTCGTCTCCTCTGGATTGGTACGGTATGGCGCATGGTTTCGCAGTGAAGCACCGGGAATTAAGTCAATCTGATGCTCAATCCCTCGAATAGGTGGTAATCCCGGTGGCACGTCTTGTGGAAAGACGTCAGTGAACTCCTGCAAAATGTTAGTGATAGCAGGAGGCAAAGAGGAAGGCACGTCCTCGAATGAAAATAATGCCTCTTTGCACACAAAAGCATAGCAAATAGATTTGCTGAAATCTAGCTCATCAATATCAGATTTGGCGGCAAATAAACATGCACTTTTCAATTTAATTTCAGAAGCAACACTAGATGGTTTATGATTAGGCTTCATTTGTTGCTCAAATTCTTTTGCCACAATTTGATTTTCACTCTTATTCTTCTCCTGTTTTGCTTTATTAGCTCTATTAATATCATCTTTCAAAATAGAATCAGGAGTCATAGGAAGCAAAGTAATATTTTTATCCTTATGAACAAGAGTATACTGATTGTTTCTACCATGGTGTACAAATTTTTTATCAAATTGCCATGGTCTACCAAGTAATAAGGAACATGCTTGCATAGGTACCACATCACAATCAACATAATCAGCATATGTAGAGATACTAAAATGCACACGAACAATACGTGTTACCTTAACCTTGCCGCTGTTGTTGAACCATTGGATGTAGTAAGGATGTGGATGTGGTCTTGTGGTGAGAGAAAGCTTCTCCACCATCTCCATGCTAGCCAAGTTGTTGCAGCTCCCTCCATCTATGATGACACACACAGAACGTTCTTTCACAACTCCCTTGGTATGGAACAGATTGTGCCTCTGATTTTGCTCAGCTTGTGTGACCTGCACACTCAAAACACGTTGAGCAACTAAACATTCATACCTGTCAGCGTCTTCAGGAGCCATGTATTGCATCTCATGATCAGAATCATCTCCACCATGTTCTTCACGTGTAATAAGAGCCAAAGTCTCCTCATCATAGTCACTAGTGGACTCATATCCACCATCCGCGGTAGCAATCATCACACGCGGAGATTTGCATTCTCTTGCATAATGACCTCCTCCCTTACAACGACGACAAATAATATCACTTGTGTGCCCTGTTGATGCCATGGAAGAAGAAGAACTCTGTGCAGGCCCAGCAGGTGCGCTCTTGGCAGATAATGGTGGTTGTGCCTGTTTTCTTGTATCACGACTGGAGGAGACACCTGATTGAGGTGCTGGTGCAGTTGAAGTAGAAGATGCACGCGGTGTCCATGATGAAGGTCGGCCTGCAGAAAAGTTAGTTCGCGCCAATGCTTGTCGATCCTGCACTTCACGTTCAGCTTTACAAGCAAGATGGAATAAACGAGTGATATTAGTATACTCCTTATAGTCTAGAATGGTTTGAATCTCTCTATTTAATCCACCCAGAAAACGTGCAAGCATAGCTTCATTCTCCTCAACCATACCACATCTAATCATGCCAGTTTGTAATTCCTGATAATATTCTTCTACAGAATTTTTTCCTTGTCTTAAGCGCTGTAATTTTTGAAGCAATTCACGTTGATAATATGGTGGAACCCAACAAGTACGCATAGCAGTTTTCAAAGCAGCCCAAGTAGTTGGAATAGGATATAATCTACAATGTTCAGACCACCATACACATGCAAAACTAGTGAAAGCACAAACAGCAGCGGCAACCCGTCTCTCCTCGGGATATTGTAAACATGTAAATCGTTGTTCAGTTTCTAACTCCCAAGTAAGATATATATCAGGAACATATCTACCCTCGAAAGGTGGAATATTCAATTTCAGTTTAGGAAGATAGTCATGATCTCGTACCTGAGGGAAGGCCCTACCATTGTGATTATTTGCATGTGGACGACCTGGTGGTTGTGGTGCAGGTGGTTGCACGTAGTTCAGATTTTGAGCAACCTTATCCTCGTAATCTCCCACATAATCATCCTCCTCCGCATCAGCAGCAGGAGCCACAGCAGTATCAACAGCAGCACCAACAGTTTGGCCAAACGCAAGAGGAACACGGCTCGCTCGGCGGAGGTCTGTTTCGCAACGTGGAGGTAGTCGTTGTTGTTGTTGTTGTTGTTGGAGAAGTGCTTTAGGTGCAGCGGGTGGTGGTGGTGGAAGACGCGCGAGCAATTCATTAAACTTGTTATCGAGCTTTGTTTCGAACGTCTTCTCCATGCCATCTATCTTCTCCATGGCCTCTTCAAATCTGTTTAGCACATCTAGCACCTGTCCACTCATCATTTGCTGAAATTTATCATGCAAATCCTTATTCGTCATGTTCTCCCAGTCAGTCTCGTCGGCTTGTGATCCTGGCATGGTTAGCAGCAATAGAAACACACAAGAATATGATCCTACAGACTACTAACAAGAGGTGGTGGTGGGTGTCACAAATCCGTCAAGCAAATCTCAAATTCTTACCAGTTCTTACCCAGCAGCAGGCGGTGATTGGCAACCGTTGTAGTCAAAAACTCTCAAAGCTTGGATAGAGCGATTACCAGGGAGAGTCAAACGCACGACGTAGATGTATGTGGAGCTGGGAAGGCTTATAATATGGTAGCAAAAAGGGTCAGCAATAAGCAATTCAGAGATGCAAAGTTGAATAAATGCTCAACGACGGTACTGTGCTGGTCCTAGGCTAGACTGTGCTAGAGACGCGAGCCTAGAACACCAACAAAATCACGGCGCGGCACGTAAACATGGGAAAAGCACACTCTGGATTCTTTTTTTTCGCTCTTTTTTTTCCGAAACCTACTCTGGCAAGGAAACACGAATCGGAATCTAGATGGATCTCGAAAACAAACCTAATATGACAAGAACTCGGATTGGTGGTGGATATATGGTGGTAGATGGCAGCGTTGGTGGTATATGACAGCGGTGGTGGTATATGGATACGGATTCGAAGTGGTGGCGGAGAAGCGGTGGTGGTAGATGGCAGGGGCGATGATGATGGTGCGGCGGCGGCGTGACAACTTATGACCAGAACTCGAAACTCTAAAAGACTAGACTCTAAGACCAGCAACTAGACACGATGATGCAACCGCAAATTCAACAAAGCAAAACCCTAAAAAGATTTTGAAAAGGCTCAGATTGGTTCGGATATGATGAACTAACCCTAATTTTTTTGTGGCTTTTTCGTGGACTGTAGATATGAAGAACAGACTCGATCTAAACTACAAAAAACTGTAAAATCTCACCGAGCAACCTAGAAATCTGATACCACTTGATAAAGGCAAAGGTGTCCCGTCTTTCAAAGAGATGATGGATATCGCTTTGGTGGAAGTCGACTTTGACGATCCGACTATGAACGTGCGAGGACGTCGCGCCTTAGCAATCGCTAAACCAACTCCGAGAGGTTATTGACCACGTCGGAGCACGATCAACCTGACCACGAGGGTCTGTTTCCTACGAGCAAACGAAGAACAAGCAAAAAACTAAGATTGCAATCTGGATATTGCGAATATAAGATGAAAGCTTTATTGATCAAGGGCGGGTTCTGTGACGCCTTTGTCTTGTCGTTGAACACAAACGAAGTACGCGAAGTTGTAGCTATGGAGAACTTTAATCTAAACAAAACCCCAAGTCTAAATGGTGCCCTAAGGGCTGTATATATGGAGGAAGAGAGGGGGAATTTCGTGGCCCTTGGTGGAGGGGTCCGAAATCAACCCTATCTCTTGTTTCCCCACACATACGGACTCTAAAAATAGCCTGTACTTATGTATTTCGAAATTACATGGGCCTGGCCCAATAAAAAGGTGACGCAGCACCTATAATAGCCTCTGGACGAAATTTATGAAGTGACATCTTGTATATTTCTCCCAAGGCTTCATGCACTTGTTATGGTGGCTTCAAAGACCTGAAATCATCACTTGTAACTCTGTTCTTGTTCCCCTTGCGCATGCCATCATCTCCATGCTTGTTCTTGCTCCAATGTTCATCCTTCTCCAAGCTAGGCCCTTCATTTGTAAGCAAAACAAATGTATCCAATTTAGGCAGCATCATATTCTCATGAACATTAGAATCATTACCAAGAAATGAAAGTACCTGGTAATTTAGTTGGCGTGCGCGAGCTCTAGTAATTGGTCCAGTATGTATAGCAGCAGGGGCTGTGGGTGTAACAATGGTATTGATGTCCTCATCATCAGGAGTTCATGATGTGTTCCACGTTTCCCAGTTGAAGAAGTGCCACGCAGAGATGGCCGACATACCTCTGCAAGATACAGTGCCACTCGAAGCGATTCAGTTGTATAGTGATTTGACCTATGAGGAGAAACCAGTCAAGATTCTTGAGTTTGCTAGCCGAGTCACGCGAAGAAAGGTTATCAAGTTTTGCAAAGTTCAGTGGAGCCACCATACCGAAGATGAAGCTACCTGGGAACGAGAGGAAGATCTACTGAAGGACCACCCTCACCTATTTTCTAGCCAACCCGAATCTCGAGGGCGAGATTCATCTTAAGGGGGGTAGGTTTGTAACATCCCAAATTTTCAATTTGGAATGTTATACATTAGATTATCAATGCATATCATATTTTATTGCATTTTGTTTTGATCCTAGAAATTTCACGCAACTCAAGGACCCACGGAGAGAGTTGGGAATTTCGTTATTTTCATATTTGAGTTTTTCTCAAATTTAGAAAAAGCATCATTTGATTTTAATTATTTTATCTTCGAATATTTCAATTATAAAAATAAGAGAGAGGGAATAAAATGACTTTCCCAAAATAAAGAAATATTGAGGATTTAATAATAAAATCAAATAAGATTTTGTTTCAGAGTTTTATCGCTTTTTTATTTGAATTAGGAAAATTACGGGTTTTTCAAAGTTGCATTTTAGGTCCAAATAAATGTTCATCTTTTCCGGCTTATTTTTAGAGGACGGGGAGAATTTATTTCGGGATTTTTGGAGTCCGTTTAGTATTTCTTTTCTTTCCTTTTCTGCACGTCCGAATTATTTTAAAAAAAAGAAACCGACCTCAGGCCGTTTTCGGCCAGGACTCCGCTCGGCCGGCCCCTTTAAATAGTGCGCCCTAAGCCGCCCCAGCCCAGCCCACCCCGCCGCCAAACCCCAGCCGCCAGCCGCTGCCGCCGCCACCAACGCCGGCCGCCGCCGCCAACTCCAGCCGCCGCCCGCCGCCGCCGACGCGCCGTCCTCCACCGCCGATCGTCGCCACCTCGCCGGAGCCGACCGCCGCCGCTGTCCGTTGACCCGCTACCACCGCCGTTGACCCGCCGGAGGTAGTCGCCGCTGTTGGTGTCAAAACCGGCGGATCTCAGGTAGGTGTCCCAATCTATGCGTCTTAGGCTGATGGTAACAGGAAGCAAGGGACACAATGTTTACCCAGGTTCGGGCCCTCTCGATGGAGGTAAAACCCTACTTCCTGCTTGATTAATATTGAAGATATGAGTAGTACAAGAGAAGATCTACCACGAGATCGTAGAGGCTAAACCCTAGAAGCTAGCCTATGATGATTATGATTGTAATTATGATCGGCCTTCTAAGGACCAACCTCTCCGGTTTATATAGACACCGGAGAGGGCTAGGGTTTACATGGAGTCAGTTACAAGGAAGGAAACACAATATCCGGATTGCCAAGCTTGTCTTCCACGCAAAGGAGAGTCCCATCCGGACACGGGACGGAGTCTTGAGTCTTGTATCTTCACGCTTCAATAGTCCGGACGATGTACATAGTCCGGCTATCCGGATACCCCCTAATCCAGGACTCCCTCAGTAGCCCCTGAACCAGGCTTCAATGACGATGAGTCCGGCGTGTAGTCCTGTCTTCGGCATTGCAAGGCGGGTTCCTTCTCCGAATACTCCAAGGTGATTATCAAACACCAACCGTCTCCGGATCTGCGAGATGATCTTCACATACCATTGTGGGGAACATAGCATAAATTTGATCTGCTGGCAATCTTCGTACGTCGTGCCCTTGCATCGTGGCCTGGTCCAATGATGTCTACTACACAACCTTCTTCTTGTAGACGTTGTTGGGACTACAAGTGCACAGGTTTGTAGGACAGTAGCTAATTTCCCTCAAGTGGATGACCTAAGGTTTATCAATCCGTGGGAGGCGTAGGATGAAGATGGTCTCTCTCAAACAACCCTATAACCAAATAACAAAGAGTCTCTTGTGTCCCCAACAACCCAATACAATGGTAAATTGTATAGGTGCACTAGTTCAGCGAAGAGATGGTGATACAAGTGCAAAATAGATAGTAGATATAGGTTTTTGTAAACTGAAAACATAAAAACAGCAAGGTAATTAGTGGTAAAAGTGAGCGTAAACGGTATTGCAATGATAGGAAACAAGGCCCAGGGTTCATACTTTCACTAGTGCAAGTTCTCTCAACAATAATAACATAGATAGATCATATAACAAGCCCTCAACATGCAACAAAGAGTCACTCCAAAGCCACCAATAGCGGAGAACAAACGTAGAGATTATGGTAGGGTACGAAACCACCTCAAAGTTATTCTTTTGGATCAATCTATAAAAGAGTTCATACTAGAATAACACCTTAAGACACAAATCAACCAAAACCCTAATGTCACCGAGATACTCCATTGTCACCTCAAGTATCCATGGGCATGATTATACGATATGCATCACACAATCTCAGATTCATCCAACCAACACAATGTACTTCAAAGAGTGCCCCAAAGTTTCTACCGGAGAGTCAAGAACGTGTGCCAACCCCTATGCATAGGTTCCCAATGTCACGAAACCCGCAAGTTGATCACCAAAACATACATCAAGTGGCACATGATATCCCATTGTCACCACAGATAAACACGGCAAGACATACATCAAGTGTTCTCATAAAAGACTCGATCCGATAAGATAACTTCAAAGGGGAAACTCAATTCATCACAAGAGAGTAGAGGGGGAGAAACATCATAAGATCCAACTACAATAGCAAAGCTCGAGATACATCAAGATCGTGCCATAGAGGGAACACGAGAGAGAACACGAGAGAGAGAGATCAAACACATAGCTACTAGTACACACCCTCAACCCCGAGGGTGAACTACTCCCTCCTCGTCATGGATAGCGCCGGGACGATGAAG
Organism: Triticum dicoccoides; assembly: GCF_002162155.2. Lineage (NCBI taxonomy): Eukaryota > Viridiplantae > Streptophyta > Magnoliopsida > Poales > Poaceae > Triticum > Triticum dicoccoides. Next base: position 301,632,848 of record NC_041387.1, read on the forward strand.
ATGGCCACCGGTTATGGTATCCCCCTCCGGCAGGGTGCCGGAAAGGGCTCCTGAGAGGTTTTTGGTGGCTACATAGGCTTGCGGCGGCGGAACTCCAGATCTATCTTCTCTTCTGGAAGTTTTAGGGTACGTAGGTATATATTGGTGAAAGAAGTACGTCGGTGGACCGAAGGGGGGGCACGAGGCAGGGGGGCGCGCACCAGGGGGGTGGGTGCGCCCCTACCCTCATGGGCACCTCCCTTCTTCCCTGACGTGCACTCCAAGTCCATCGGGTGGCTTCCCTTCCAAAATTAACTTCTCCAGTTGATTTCGTTCCGTTTTGACTCCGTCTGATATTCCTTTTCCTCGAAACACTGAAATAGGCATAAAACAACAAATCTGGGCTGGGCCTCCGGTTAATAGGTTAGTCCCAAAAATAATATAAAAGTGGATAATAAAGCCCAATATTGCCCAAAACAGTAGATAATATAGCATGGAGCAATCAAAAATTATAGATACGTTAGAGATGTATCATCCAGCACGAACCGGCGTTTCTCGCCCCACCTCGACTCGCGTTGTGAGGCGGTTTTATTGGCACGTCCTGCCAAAAGCAGAGATCGTGTCCCTCTTATTATGGGATCTTCCATCAATATGGGCGTGCATAACCCCATGGCAACCGTTGGTATGACTCCGTGTGTTTTTAGATAAGCCTCAAGCGGTGACGTTGAGGACTCTTGATATTCACCCCCTTTATAAAGGGGCCGAGGCCTGTGCCTCTTTTCCACCTCCTTTGCACATTCTCGCACCTCGAGTTCTAAAACCCAAGATCTAAGCCCCAGCACCCCAGATCCCCCAATATGTCCGGATCCAACCCTCAAGGCTGGTGGGTGGCCTCCTCGATCCAAGAGGAGGACATTGCGAGGCTAAGGGAGGTCGGATATCTGACCGTCGACATCTAGCACATGCTTCTGGCTCCCGGGCAGGTCATCCCTACGCCGGATCCCAATGAGAGCGTCGTGTTCGTTCCTCACTTCCTCCAAGGCTTGGGCCTCACCCTCGATCCCTTTGTGAGGGGGCTCATGTTCTATTACGGGTCGGATTTTCATGATCTAGCTCCAGACGCTATCCTCCATATCTCGTCATTCATCATTGTATGCGAGGCCTTTCTCCAAGTCACTCCACACTTCGGCTTATGGCTCAAGACCTTTAATGTGAAGCCGAAGATGATCGAGGGGCGACATGTGGAGTGCGGAGGTGCCATAATAAGCAGGAACGGCGATGCCCCATGGCCAGAGTGTTCTTTCCCAGAAGTATCCGATGTATGGCAGCGGAGGTGGTTTTATGCCATAGCTCCTAGAGGCACAAAGTGGGTAGCCACCCCAGAGTTCCGCTCGGGCCCTCCGTCACAACTAGCGTCTTGGACCGACATAGGACGGAATTGGGGGCCCGCTGGCAATGTACCAGTACTACAGAATCGCATCCGGGAGCTTCTTGAGAGGGACATTAATCTTCTCAGCATAATTCAAGTGATGTTAATCCGACGGATGTTGCCATGCCAACACCGGCCTCTCCGGATGTGGGAGTTCAATCTAGAGGGTCCGCGGACTGTTAAGCACTTCTTCGGTCTGAAGCTCGAAGGGATGTGCAAATTATTCTTCGGACCACAAGTAGAGTGTCTGGACAACACCGAGGATGCGGGCCTAAGCTGGAATCGCCTAGATACCTAAGTAAGTAACCTTGATACCGGACACTATGTTTTATACTTGCCATAGTTTTTATTCTGAAAATCATCCGTAGCCAGGAATGGCTCAGCAAGGCGGAGAGAATCAGGTGTCCGGCGCCACTTCCCGAAGGCTCGCCGAGTCCAACCATTGCCAAGATGCATGACCGGGTGCTTAGCAGAATGCCCTCAGGGAAGGACAAGGGGAAGAACAGGGAAGCCGAACTTCACACGCTGCACATCCAAGCCGGGGGAATTGTTACCTCCCCTGAGGAGGATAGTTGGGAAGGGTAGGCTAAAGTCCCTTCCCCGCACGGGAAGAAGAGGGCCGCCTCCGAAGACTTGGAGATGGAGATGCCCAAGCAAGGGAAAAAGGTATCACCAGGGGGCTCTGCCCCGACGGGCACCCTCACCGCGTCGTGCCCACCAATGGGATAGCCCTCCACCGAGCTGTAAGCTAATCGTTAATTCGAAGGTACTGCGTTTCTCCGAGACCAATAACCAGGATTCGTCTTTTGCAGTTCGGCTAGCTGCTCTTCTCAACAGAGTTCGTCTTCTGGGGATCTTCCTCCAGAGATGACGGAGAGCGAGACTCCACCCACCTCTCCGCCTCATGAAGTGGGCGACACCGAGGTGTCGTCACGGAGGAGTCTGGACCTGCCGAAGCCGGAGGCTAATACGTCAGCCGCCCTGAGCCCGGGGTGTTTGGCTCCCACGGGGGCAATGGGGAGGGTTCGCATAGTTCGATGTCCGGCCGGATATACTGACGGGCCTTCCGGAGCGAGCTGCGCCGTCGGAGTAGCACCGCTCATTAATGAGCGCGGTGCTTAAGAAGATTTCATCCTCTACAAGCGGGTTGAATGAGGCATTTACGAGCCTACTCAGAGGCTTTGAGGTATGTAGTGAAAAATACACAATTTTTGGCAGTGAGGCACGCTCTAGGTGTTATCCATATGGATAGTAGCGCCCGAGACTCTGGTTGCCCGCTCTAGGCGGCAAACGGAGCATCATAATTTGTAAGTACAGTTTGTGCTGTACATATGCGCAGGTATCTAAGGATCCGGCTGCCGAACAGTCCGTTGAAGTTGCCGAACTAAGGAGGCAAATTGGATCTATTGATGCCGATATCACGCTGGTGAACGAGCGGCTGAACGAGTAACAAGGTGTGTGCTCTTCTTTCCTTATTTGTAAAGGAAAATATGAGAGTGGCATAATATTAATGCGATATGCTTGGACTGCAGATGGAGCTGCTGCCGTAGAAGCCCTGAGGGTGGAACTTGCCCAGGCCAAGGAACAAGCTCGGGTTAGGAATGCGGCTGCCCTAGAGGCGGTCGAAGAATTGAGAGCCAAACAGGCTGCTCATCGCCGAAGCAAGGAAAAAATAGCCGAAATGGCTGTGGAGTTGAAAAATGTCGCTGACCGGTATGAGCTCCTTAAAAAGGAGCATAAGGATAGTTCGGACGACCTGAACAAGGCACTGAATGCCACCAAGGAGATGCGGACCGGGCTCAGGGGTACGTGGGAGGAGCTTCAAGAGGCCGGTAAAATCACGGCTGGGGGCTCCTACTTGCTGCGGACGAAGTTTTTTGATCCGAAGTACGCTCCCCTGGATGGAAGCTGGAGTCCTGCAGACGCGTATGCGGATTTGGTCAAGAGTAAAGCTGACGCTGCAAAGTTCTTTGAGGATCAAGGTGAGAAGGAAGTGGAGAAGCTTTTCTGGTCGCAATTCAATGCCCCCACTCGCCCGCTGCCGTTAAGTGACAAGATGGCTGCTGTAGCGGAGCTTCACAGGTTGTCCGGGCATGCAATGCGGTCTGTAATAGACCATCTTTGGCAGAAGGGGCCTAAGCCAGACAGTTACTTTGGTTTGGTGCAACAATTCCTTGGGGTCGTGCCTCCGATCGATGTCCTGAGAACGTCGGCGTGCATAGAGGGTGCACGAATGGCCCTTGCCCGCGTTAAAGCCTATTGGCCAGATATGGAGGCCACCATTATAGCGACCGAGAATCCGGCGGGAGGACAGTATTCGGCCGAGCACTACTTGGAGCAGGTAACAGAAGGTGCCCGCTTAATAGAGGCGCAGTGCTCGAAGAGTATATTGTTCGAGTGAGACATCGAATCATTGTATAAACAATGTTATTTTGATTATGAGGCTATATTTATACTTTTTGCCAGAAAGTATTATTGTGTACCCTGTGCGGCCGTTTTTATATATGTATATAAGTAATTCGAAAGTTAGCAGTCGTTGGCTTCATCCCCCACGCATACAATGCGGGGGTGTTCACGAAAAATATGCGTAATCACCCTTGATCCAAAGTCTTCGTCCGTTAAGGAGGTGATCGCACGTCGAACTAGGCAATCGGACTATATAGCTATAACACTTTCGCTTAGCCATGGGAGTCTAACGGTGGGGCTAATATGTAGCCCCTGGTACCTTCGCGTGCATCAGAATATGGGCGCGTGTGTACATGACCGGGAAACGGTCCTTCGTTAATGCGGAGGGATCCTAGAGATTCCGATAAGTCTTCGAGTGGTTGAACAGTCTCTCACTGTATCATGATAGTCAGTTTTCGGCTTTCTCTACTGAGGTGCTCATCTGGAATAACCAGGGCACAATCGCAGTAGTTCTCTATTGGCCACCTTAGCCAATAAGAATGGAACATAAGGCGGCAAACCTAGGAGCCGGGAAAACCCAACATGTGACCAAAGACATGATTCAGAGCTGATGCATATAAGGCCAAACTCGTGACGCCGAACACTCCTGAAGGTATTCGGTCTTTGTAATGGAAAATAGGCTGAAGAATGGCTTTTCAATTTAAATCCTGTATTTCCATGTACGTGCGTTAATATGTCGTGGCGAAATGCCAATAACGGCAGTATCCTCTGTGGGTATGGAACCCATGGGATGGTTAAACAGCAAGAGGCAATAGAAAAGGTTTACACAGGGGCTTAATCTAAAAAGAAACTTGTTGAGCGGGGCCCTGTTGCACGTCTGCGCCTTTGTCTCCGTTGTGCGGTATCCTGGAAGGGTATCGCGTGGATGTTGTTTGTAAAACAAAACTCGTGTAGGAGAGTACAACGTAAGTATGCGATGGATAGTAAAAGTGTAAGATGTTGGCCTGCCAATAAGGTTAAGCCAAGTGTGGGGCTATATTAAGTATGTATAGCCCCTGTTGTCCTCTATGTGATTACGAATACGGTGCCCTGGTTTAGTTTTTATCCGGGTTGCCGGACTCGTCTAACCGTGTCTGTGGTCTTAATGACTAGTCATGTTTTCTGATATTGGAGGCCGCTTATAGTCCGTCCGCTAGGGCCGTCGCGTGTTCCTCTGCGCGTGAAGAGCGCTCTGTGTTTCCGTTAATGGTTATGACGCCACGTGGACCGGGCATCTCGAGTGTAAGGTAGGCATAGTGCGGTATTGCATTGAAGCGGGCGAAGGCCGTTCTTCCAAGCAATGCATGATAGCCGCTTTGGAAGGGTGCGATGGTCAAGGGTAATTCTTTGCTTCTGTAGTTTCCTGGGGAGCCCAATGTTACCTCCAGTACGACGGAGCCCCTGCCGTGGGCTTCAACGCCTGGTATGACCCCTTCAAAGGTGGTGTTGCTTTGGCTAATTCTGGATGGGTCTATCCCCATTCTGCGGACAGTGTCCTAGTATATTAAATTGATACTACTGCCGCCGTCCATGAGGACGTGTGTGAGATGGTACCCGTCAATTATTGAGTCAAGCACCAAGGCCTCTGATCCTCCGCGCCGAATACTAGTTGGGCAGTCCGTGTGATCGAAAGTGATCGGACAAGCCATCTAGTAGTTAGGTGTGGCTACGATGGGCTCTATAGTGTACGCGGCGTTGAGCGCGCGTTTGTGCCTTCTCGTGGATGTGTGAGTCGCGTGGATCATGTTTACTGTTTTAACCACTGGTGGGAACTTTTTTTGTCCCTCAGTGTTTGGCTGACGAGGTTCATCCTCGTCTTCACTTGGTGTTTCCCTTCCCTTGTGTTCGACATTTAATTTGCCGGCCTGCTTGAAGACCCAGCACTCTCTGTGCGTGTGCTTCGCAGGTTTGTTGGGGGTACCATGAATTTGGCACATTCTGTCCAGGACTCTGTTCAGACCGGACGGTCCCTCTTTACTGCCTTTAAATGGCTTCTTTTGCTGATCAGGTCGAGAGCCCATGAATCCGGCATTGACCGTTGTGTTGTCCGAGCTCCCTTCCTAATTTTGGTGACTGTTTTTATTACGCCGTGGCTTCCCATTCCGTCCCTTATTTCAGATGTGCTTGGGTCGTTGGTGCCTTTACGGGCCAACCAGTTATCTTCACCCGCGCAGAAGCGGGTCATAAGGCTTGTTAAGCCTGCCATTGTCCTTGGCTTTTCTTGGCCGAGGTGTCTGGTGAGCCACTCGTCGCGGATGCTGTGTTTGAATGCCGCTAAGGCTTCGGCGTCCGGCCAATCGACAATTTGATTCTTCTTAATGAGGAATCTGTTCCAAAGCTTGCGGGCGGACTCTCTGGGTTGTTGGATTATGTGACTTAAATCGTCCGCATCCGAAGGCCGGACATAAGTCCCTTGAAAATTGGCCCTGAAAGCGTCCTCGAGTTCCTCCCAACTCCAAATTGAATTTTCGGGGAGGCTCTTCAACCAGTGTCTAGCCGGTCCCTTCAGTTTGAGGGGAAGGTATCTGATGGCATGGAGGTCATCAAATTGAATATGTAGGATAAAATCCTCGATCCAGACCCCTAGGTTTGTCGTTCCGTCGTATGCCTCTATGTTCACAGGTTTAAAACCCTGTGGAAATTCATAGTCCAGTACTTCTTCGGTGAAGCACAGGGGGTGAGCAGCTCCTCTGTATCCGGACGTGCTGTGGCATGCCGTCGACTATTGTTGTGTCCGGTGTTTATTCCGAACTGGTATTTGGTTGGTATGATCGTTTTGGTGACCATAGTCCCTCGCCGGGGTGTGTCCCTTAGATCCTTATATGGACCTGGCCACGCCGGCTTTCTTATCCAGGTGCTCTCGTAGATCGTGCGCGTCATCGGTAGGTGCTCTGTTGCGGTTATGAAGTGGTACGTCTGGCCTCATGGTCATGTTATTCTTTGGTGGAATGGCCTCGTCGTCGAATTCTGGCAGTAGCTTGCATTTTGGATAGCTCTTTGTATGGCGATCATCACCGTATCTTTCTTCAGTGTCTAGCACCTTATTCCATCTACGATTGAGCGTCTCCTATGCGGCTTTGAGCCGTTGCTTCTGCTTCTGTAGACTTCTCGCTGTGGCCATAAGCTTTCTGTGGAGGTTATCTCATTTCGCATGTTCTTCCAGAATGATGAATGCATCATCGTCCGGACTGTGTTCTTGTCCTGGGGCGGTTTGATGAACTCGTCCCTCGGGATCATTGTGATCGGGCATCTGCTCTGAACTCGGTTCGGCGTGACCTGGTTCGTCCTGCTCCATCATTGGGTCCATGTGGTCGTTGTTGCCTTCGGAGTTTACTGGTATGTCGATCCTTCTGCGCTCTTGTCGCTATTTTTACTGTTGCTGGACTTTGAGCGGCGTCTGCGCCGTCATTTTGGGTTTTGCCCTGGGGTTTTATCTTCCGGATTTTCGCCGTCGTCCTCCTTAATCGTATCCACCATGAATATATATCATTTGACGAGGTAGTAGTCCAGCATCCCAGAGATTCTGAATCTTCTCCTGCATCGTCGTCCATGCCGTTGATGCCTTCGGAGTCGAAGTCAAGAACGTCGGTTAAAGCATTAACCGTGTCAATGAAGTGGGTGGTGGGTGGGCAATGAATTCCTTCGTCGTCTGCTCCCCACTCGAGCCGGACATAGTTCGGCCGAGAGCCTCCTGACAAAGAGAGAGACTTTAATGAGTTCAGCATGTCGCAAAAGGGCGAGTGCTGGAAGACATCCGCAACAGTAAACTCCATTACCTGAGACCAGCCAGGCTCGGTGGGCTCAGGAGCGCGCGGACTGGGACCGACGACCGGATACGAGTCCGGGGGTCTGGAGTCACAGGCTTCCACAGAGGTGGGACCTGTGTTCGGCTCCAACACCGATGAGTGTACGGCCTGCGGGGCGGGGTCCATCCCTCCGTCCTTAGGCAACGCGGACTACTCCGGATTTAGGTCCGGGGCTACTGCATGGGTGATATCCCGAGCATTGTCCGACGGCAGGTCTAAGCCGTGCTCATCGTGGCTGGTCGGTGCTCCTGGCACATGCCCAAACTCGTTGAAGATCAAGTCTCCGCGAATGTCCGCCGTGTAGTTCAAGTTTCCAAACCTGACCTGATGGCCAGGGGGTGTAGCTGCCGATCTGCTCCAGATGGCCAAGTGAATTGGCCCGCAGTGCGAAGCCTCCGAACACGAAGATCTGTCCGGGCAGAAAAGTCTCGCCCTGGACCATGTTCTTGATGATTGAAGGCGCCATCAAGCCTTGCAGCGACGACACAGAGGAACTCTCAATGAAAGCACCAATGTCGGTGTCAAAACCGGCGGATCTCGGGTAGGGGTTCCCGATCTGTGCGTCTTAGGCTAATGGTAACAAGAAGCAAGGGACACAATGTTTACCCAGGTTCGGGACCTCTCGATGGAGGTAAAACCCTACTTCCTGCTTGATTAATATTGAAGATATGAGTAGTACAAGAGTAGATCTACCACGAGATCGTAGAGGCTAAACCCTAGAAGCTAGCCTATGATGATTATGATTGTAATTGTGATCAGCCTTCTAAGGACCAACCTCTCCAGTTTATATAGACACCGGAGAGGACTAGGGTTTACATGGAGTCGGTTACAAGCATGGAAACACAATATCCGGATTGCCAAGCTTGTCTTCCACGCAAAGGAGAGTCCCATCCGTACACGTGACGGAGTCTTGAGTCTTGTATCTTCACGCTTCAATAGTCCGGACGATGTACATAGTCTGGTTGTCCGGATACCCCCTAATCCAGGACTCCCTCAGCCGCCGCCGCCGCGGTTTTTGAGAGAAAACCGTCGGGTTTTTTTACGAACCCGGTTTATTTTTATATATATATCGTTTTTTTCTCGGTTTAGTTATTTAGCGGATGTTCGTCTGTATGTTCGTTTTAATGAACAGTTTTTGTCGTTTAGCCGCAGACAGCGAACGTTCGTTTGTTAGCCTGTTCGTCCTTTTTTTCCTTTTCTCAGATTTTCCGCGATTATTTTTGATCGCGATTTCTGATCCGATTTTCGTTATAGTATAACTTTTTGCTCATTTATCGGAATCAGGCGATTCAAGCGCCTAGAGTTTCATCTCGAAACCCTCTTTCCGTCTAACCAACTCAAACAAGTTTTTGCTACTGTAAAATTTGACTTAGGTCCAAATTAGTAAACGAAGCTTGTTTCTTTCGCCGTTTGACTTTCGTTGCTTCGTTTGATTTGATTCCTTTTGCAAACCGGAGTTCTTAAGTTGAACTTTCTGGTTAGAACTCTTATTTTAGTTTTACCCATGCATTAGATGAGTGCTTATTGTATGCTTGTTTGTTTGCGATAGAGTACCCGGAGTGCGTCGCGTGCTACTACGAGTCTCTAGGTTTCACGGATCATCAGCAAGGCAAGTAACACTTTGATCATACCTCTCTACTACCCAGTTTTATTGCATTATATCAATCGTCAAACAATTGCATGATTAGGATCTGATTAATATGTGGGTTTGGGAAGTAGATGAGGTAGTACCTATTACCTGTTTATTATCAACCCTTTGGGAGTTACTTCTACGTTTGCTTATATTGCTATGCTATGCTAGTAGACGTGGATTGGGTGAGTGTATCCATGACAGATGTGAGATTGTTAATTAATGGTTTACTTAAGGTGGCAACTTTAATACACATCTGGCTGGATTGAGGCACCTGGGGAACCCAGTGTTGCCTGTATTTTTGGAAATCCTGGGGTACCGTGTGATTCTCCTATGGACCGCCACCCAGGCTCAAAGGGATCATGAGATTATTCATGCTAGAAACTTCCATGTGCAGCCGCAAGCTACTATGGGATCTAGCATAGTTGAGTATGTTGTGTGACCTCTTTTAGTGGTAGACTAGCAGATGTAGGGGATCTAGGTTGGTACTGTCTACCCAGAGTTAATGCTTCCGAAAGATTGTGTGTCAGTCATCCGTTTCTCAAACACCATGTAGTGCGAGAAATCCAACGGAGGAGATCGAGTCTTGCGGGGAAAAGTCCGCAAACCTCTACAGAGTGTATAAACTAATCATGGTTACCCGTGTCCCCGGTTATGGACGTTTTGAGTATCTATTACCTAGATTATCATGTGAATCTCATCATATTACTTAATTTAAATTGTTGGGTTTTAATGATGATGCTTAATTGGGATTGAGTTGGGTGAACCTTCTCAATGTTTAACAACCACCATGATAGTTAAATAAAATGTATTCCTTTGATGTAGGTAAAAATTGGCTTTATGCAAAACTGTAACCATAGATCTTTCCACCAGACTTATATGCATGTAGTGATAGCATTAATCTGTTCATTACTCTCTATGTGTTACATTGCCAGCATATTCCATGTGCTGACCCGTTTTCGGGCTGCAACATTCATGTTGCAGACTTTTCAGACGATGAGTAAGGTGCCTTAGGTCGTGGTCTTATACTCAGTGATGCCGTTGGAGTTGATGGACTCGCTTTATCTTCCCAGCCTTCCGTTGTTATCATTATTAGATGGCCTTAAGACATATTTATTGTAATAAGTTCTCTTTTGAGACATTCTATGTAATAAGTGTGTGATTGCTACTCTGTTATAAATCCTTCAAGTACTATGCGTGTCAGCATTACCGATCCATGGATGACACTGATGCACAGAGATCAGACTGTTGGAGGTCTGGTCGCTACACAAACCGTGTGCAGTGTAATCTGATACGTCTCCAAGGTATCTATAATTTTTTATTGCTCCATGCTGTATTATACACTTTCATATTATTTTTGGGACTAACCTATTAACCGGAGGCCCAGCCCAGATTTGTGGTTTTATGCCTATTTCAGTGTTTCGAGGAAAAAGAATATCAGACGGAGTCAAAACAGAACGAAATCAACTGGAGAAGTTATTTTTGGAAGGAAAGCCACCCGAAGGACTTGGAGTGCACGTCAGGGAAGAAGGGAGGCTCCCACGAGGGTGGGGGCGCGCCCACCCCCCTGGGGCGCGCCCCTGCCTCGTGGCCCCCTCTTCGGTCCACCGATGTACCCCTTGCACCCATATATACCTACGTACCCTAAAACTTCTAGAACAGAAGATAGATCAGGAGTTCCGCCGCCGCAAGCCTCTATAGTCACCAAAAACCTCTCGGGAGCCCTTTCCGGCACCCTGCCGGAGGGGGAACCCATCACCGGTGGCCATCTTCATCATCCCGACACTATCCATGACGAGGAGGGAGTAGTTCACCCTCGGGGTTGAGGGTATCTACCAGTAGCTATGTGTTAGATCTCTCTCTCTCTCTCTCTCGTGTTCTCTCTCGTGTTCCCTCTATGGCACGATCTTGATGTATCCCGGGCTTTGCTATTGTAGTTGGATCTTATGATGTTTCTCCCCTCTACTCTCTTGTGATGAATTGAGTTTCCCCTTTGAAGTTATCTTATCGGATTGAGTCTTTTATGAGAACACTTGATGTATGTCTTGCCGTGATTATCTGTGGTGACCATGGGATATCATGTGCCACTTGATGTATGTTTTGGTGATCAACTTGCGGGTTTCGTGACATTGTGAACCTATGCATAGGGGTTGGCACATGTTCTTGACTCTCCGATAGAAACTTTGGGGTACCCTTTGAAGTACTTTTATGTTGGTTGGATGAATCTGAGACTGTGTGATGCATATTGTATAATCATGCCCACGGATACTTGAGGTGACAATGGAGTATCTAGGTGACATTAGGGTTTTGGTTGATGTGTGTCTTAAGGTGTTATTCTAGTACGAACTCTTTTATTGATCGATCCGAAAGAATAGCTTTGAGGTGGTTTCATACCCTACCATAATCTCTATGTTTGTTCTCCGCTATTGGTGGCTTTGGAGTGACTCTTTGTTGCATGTTGAGGGCTTGTTATATTATCTATCTATGTTATTATTGTTGAGAGAACTTGCACTAGTGAAAGTATGAACCCTAGGCCTTGTTTTCTATCATTGCAATACCATTTACGCTCACTTTTATCATTAGTTACCTTGCTGTTTTTATTATTTCAGATTACAAAAACCTATATCTACCATCCATATTGCACTTATATCACCATCTCTTCGCCGAACTAGTGCACATATACAATTTACCATTGTATTGGGTGTGTTGGGGACACAAGAGACATTTTGTTATTTGGTTGCAGGGTTGTTTGAGAGAGACCATCTTCATCCTACGCCTCCTACAGATTGATAAACCTTAGGTCATCCACTTGAGGGAAATTTGCTACTATCCTACAAACCTGTGCACTTGCAGGCCCAACAATGTCTACAAGAAGAAGGTTGTGTAGTAGACATCAAGCTCTTTTCTGGCGCCGTTGCCAGGGAGGTTAGCGCTTGAAGGTATATCTTTAGATCTTGCAATCTAATCTTTTTGTTTCTTGTTTTAGCACTTATCTAGTTTATAAAAGAAAACTACAAAAAAATGGAATTGAGAGTGCCTTATATGCTTCATCTTTTTAATGTCTTTCGTGAAAATGATGGGAAGGAGAATCGTGCTCAAGTACTAGAAGAAGAATTACATAGAATTCTTGGCATAAAATATGTGAATGATGAGCATGATTGCAATGTTGTTAGTATGAATTCCTTGAATATCCATGATGCTAATGATATGCAAAGCTACAAGCTTGGGGAAGCTATGTTTGATGAAGATGATATTTTTGTCCCCCAAGCTTTGATGAGAAAATTTACTATGATGAAAGCATGCCTCCTATCTATGATGATTATTGTGATGACACGTATGCTATAAAGAATAATGATAACCATGAAACTTGTCATCTTGATCTTAATTTTCAATCACATGATAGCTGTTTTGTTGAGTTTGCTCCGACTACTATTGATGAGAAGAATTTTGCTTATGTGGAGAGTAGTAAATTTTCTATGCTTGTAGATCATGAAAAGAATGCTTTAGGTTCTGGTTATATTGTTGAATTCATTCATGATGCTACTGAAAATTATTATGAGAGAGGATCATATGCTTCTGCATATTGCAATAATATCAAGTTTCCTCTCTATGTGCTTAAAATTTTGAAGTTATGCTTGTTTTACCTTCCTATGCTTGTTGATTATTGTTCCCATAAGTTGTTTTCTCACAAAGTCCCTATGCATAGGAAGTGGGTTAGACTTAAATGTGCTAGCCATATGCTTCATTATGCTCCCATTATGTTTCAATTCTTATCTTTTATGTGAGCATCATTGTCATCATCATGCCTAGCTAGAAAGGCATTAAAGAAAAGCGCTTGTTGGGAGACAACCCAATATTTATCCTTACTGTTTTTGTGTGTCCACATGATTATTCTACTGTAGTAATCATGTTTTATAGCTTTTTTTCAATAAAGTGCCAAGTAAGACCTTTAGGATGGCTTACGGTGATAGTTGTGTTGATCCTCCTGAAAATCAGAAACTTTTGCACTCAGTAAATTAGTTTGCCAATTCACAGAAACGTGATCTTGATATGATTCTTTTTTCTCTAGACTGGTACACGAATTGCTTAGGATTTCCTAATTTGGTAGGATTTTTGGAGTTCCAGAAGTATACGTTTGATACATATTACTACAGACTGTTCTGTTTTTGACAGATTCTGTTTTCTATGTGTTGTTTGCTTATTTTGATGAATCTATGAGTAGTATCGGAGTGTATGAACCATAGATAAGTTGGAATACAGTACATATTATACAAATATAAATTTAGAATGAGTTCATTACAGTACCTTGAAGTGGTCTTTTGTTTCCTGTCGCTAACGGAGCTTACGAGTTTTCTGTTAAGTTTTATGTTGGAAGTTTTCAAGTTTTGGGTAAAGATTCGATGGACTATGGAATAAGGAGTGGCAAGATCCTAAGCTTGGGGATGCCCAAGGCACCCCAAGGTAATATTCAAGGATAACCAAGAGCCTAAGCTTGGGGATGCCCCGGAAGGCATCCCCTCTTTCGTCTTCGTACCATCGGTAACTTTACTTCGAGCTATATTTTTATTCACCACATGATATGTGTTTTGCTTGGAGCGTCATTTTCTTTTGTTAGTGTTAGCTTGATATTATTTAGAATAATGTTTTGCATCTTTAGTTTCAATAAAGAAGTCAAGGATAGCCTTTGCCATGCTTATTTTGCTAGTATACATGTTGCTTTTTGAAAACAGAAAGTTTACCGCTGTTGCAAAAAATCCCTAGAAAAGTCATAGAACGATATAATGTTGAAAACATTTGCATGAGGATCTCTGATAAATTTACTACAGTGGGAATTTTATTTCATAATTTTTGGAGTTAGGGAAGTATTGATACTCTTGCATTCTTTATAGACTGTACTGTTTTGGCAGATTGCTGTTATGTTTGCATTGTTTGCATATGTTTACTTGTTTAATGATTCTATTTGAGGATAGGAGTATTAAATATGCAGAGACATTTAGTAATCAATGTTGAATAATAATTTTAGTGATTTTTTACAGTAGAAAATGATAAGGTTTTGCATTGGTTTATACTAACCTATCTCACGAGTTCTTGTTGAGTTTGGTGTGGATGAAGCTTTTGATAAAAAGAAAAACCATGGTATGAGAGGAATTAAGGAGACACAAAAGCTCAAGCTTGGGGATTCCCAAGGCACCCCAATATAATATTTCAAGAAGTCTCAAGCATCTTAGCTTGGGGATGCCCCGGTAGGCATCCCACCTTTCTTCTTCAACAACTATCGGTTAGTATCGGTTGAGCCTAAGTTTTTGCTTCTTCACATGAGTTGTGCTATCCTTGCATTGTAGTTTTCTTTAGCTTTGCTTGCTGTTTGAATAAAATACCAAGATCTGAAATTATTAATTGGGAGAGTCTTCACATAGTTGCACAATTATTCGACTACTCATTGATCTTCACTTATATCTTTCGGAGTAGTTTTTGTTATTGCTCATAGTGCTTCACTTATATCTTTTGAGCGTGATAATTTTTGCTCTAGTACTTCACTTATATCTTTTAGAGCATGGTGGTGGATTTTTTTTATAGAAATAGATGAACTCTCATGCTTCACTTATATTATTTTGAGAGTCTTAAATAGGATGGTAATTTTCTTAAATAATCCTAATATGCTAAGCATAAAAGATTTGTAAGAATTCTTATGAGTGTGTTGAATACTAAGAAAAGTTTGATGCTATTGTTTTGATATATGAAGATGGTGATATTAGAGTCATGCTAATTGAGTAGTTGTGAATTTGAGAAATACTTGTGTTAAAGTTTGTGATTCCCGTAGCATGCACGAATGGTGAACCGTTATGTGATGAACTCGGAGCATGATTTATTTATTGATTGTCTTCCTTATGAGTGGCGGTCGGGGACGAGCGATGGTCTTTTCCTACCAATCTATTCCCCTAGGATCATGCGCTTAATACTTTGCTCTGATAACTTCTACATTTTTGCAACAAGTATATGAGTTTTTTATGACTAATGTTGAGTCCATGGATTATATGCACTTTTTCCCATCCTTCCACCATTGCTAGCCCCTCTAATACCGCGCAATTTTCGCCGGTATCATACACCCACCATATATCTTCCTCAAAACAACCACCATACCTACATATCATGGCATTTCCATAGCCATTCCGAGATATATTGCCATGCAACTTTCCACTGTTCCGTTTATTATGACACACTCAATCATTGTCATATTGCCTAGCATGATCATGTAGTTGACATCGTATTTGTGGCAAAGCCACCATTCATAATTATTTCATACATGTCACTCTTGATTCAATGCATATCCCGGTACACCGCCGGAGGCATTCATATAGAGTCATACTTTGTTCTAAGAATCGAGTTGTAATTGTTGAGTTGTAAGTAAATAAAAGTGTGATGATCATCATTATTAGAGCATTGTCCCAGTGAGGAAAGGATGATGGAGACTATGATTCCCCCACAAGTCGGGATGCGACTCCGGACGAAAAAAATAAAAAAAATAAAAAAAAGAGAAAAAAAGAGGCCAAAAAAAAGAGAAAAGGCCCAAATAAAAAATAAAAATAAAAAAATGAGAGAAAAAGAGAGAAGGGACAGTGTTACTATCCTTTTACCACACTTGTGCTTCAAAGTAGCACCATGATCTTCATGATAGAGAGTCTCTCATTTTGTCACTATCCTATACTAGTGGGAATTTTTCATTATAGAACTTGGCTTGTATATTCCAATGATGGGCTTCCTCAAAATGCCCTAGGTCTTCGTGAGCAAGCGAGTTGGATGCACACCCACTTAGTCTCTTTTGTAGAGCTTTCATATAATTATAGCTCTAGTGCATCCGTTGCATGGCAATCCCTACTCACTCACATTGATATCTATTGATGGGCATCTCCATAGCCTGTTGATACGCCTAGTTGATGTGATACTATCTTCCCTCTTTTTGCCTTCTCCACAACCACCATTCTATTCCACATATAGTGCTATATCCATGGCTCATGCTCATGTATTGCGTGAAGATTGAAAAAGTTTGAGAATGTCAAAAGTATGAAACAATTGCTTGGCTTGTCATCGGGGTTGTGCATGATTTGAATATTTTGTGTGGGGAAGATGGAGCATAGCCAGACTATATGATTTTGTAGGGATAACTTTCTTTGGCCATGTTATTTTGAGAAGACATAATTGCTTAGTTAGTATGCTTGAAGTATTATTATTTTTATGTCAATATGAACTTTTGTCTTGAATCTTTCTGCTCTGAATATTCATGCGAGAATTAAGCAGATTTACATTGAAATTATGCCAAAGTATCACTCCGTATCAAAAATTCTCTTTTTATCATTTACCTACTCAAGGACGAGCAGGAATTAAGCTTGGGGATGCTTGATACGTCTCCAACGTATCTATAATTTTTGATTGCTCCATGCTATATTATCTACTGTTTTAGGCAATATTGGGCTTTATTATCCACTTTTATATTATTTTTGGGACTAACCTATTAACCGGAGGCCTAGCCTAGATTCGTTTTTTATGCCTATTTCAGTGTTTCGAGGAAAAGGAGTATCAGACGGAGTCAAAACGGAGCGAAATCAACTGGAGAAGTTATTTTTGGAAGGAAAGCCACCCGAAGGACTTGGAGTGCATGTTAGGGAAGAAGGGAGGTGCCCACGAGGGTGGAGGGCGCGCCCACCCCCTGTGGCGCGTCCCCCTGCCTCGTGGCCCCCCCTTCGGTCCACCGACGTACCCCTTGCACCCATATATACCTACGTACCCTAAAACTTCCAGAACAGAAGATAGATCGGGAGTTCCGCTGCCGCAAGCCTCTGTAGCCACCAAAAACCTCTCGGGAGCCCTTTCCGGCGCCCTGCCGGAGGGGGAACCCATCACCGATGGCCAGTTTCATCATCCCGGCGCTATCCATGATGAGGAGGGAGTAGTTCACCCTCGGGGCTGAGGGTATGTACCAGTAGCTATGTGTTTGATCTCTCTCTCTCGTGTTCTCTCTCGTGTTCCCTCTATGGCACGATCTTGATGTATCCCGATCTTTGCTATTGTAGTTGGATCTTATGATGTTTCTCCCCCTCTAGTCTCTTGTGATGAATTGAGTTTCCCCTTTGAAGTTATTTTATCAGATTGAGTCTTTTATGAGAACACTTGATGTATGTCTTGCCGTGATTATCTGTGGTGACAATGGGATATCATGTGCCACTTGATGTATGTTTTGGTGATCAAGTTGCGGGTTTCGTGACATTGGGAACCTATGCATAGGGGTTGGCACACATTCTTGACTCTCCGATAGAAACTTTGGGGCACTGTTTGAAGTACTTTTATGTTGGTTGGATGAATCTGAGATTGTGTGATGCATATCGTATAATCATGCCCACGGATACTTGAGGTGACAATGGAGTATCTAGGTGACATTAGGGTTTTGGTTGATGTGTGTCTTAAGGTGTTATTCTAGTACGAACTCTTTTATGGATCGATCCGAAAGAATAGCTTTGAGGTGGTTTCGTACCCTACCATAATCTCTACGTTTGTTCTCCGCTATTAGTGGCTTGGGAGTGACTCTTTGTTGCATGTTGAGGGCTTGTTATATTATCTATCTATGTTATTATTGTTGAGAGAACTTGAACTAGTGAAAGTATGAACCCTAGGCCTTGTTTCCTATCATTGCAATACCGTTTACGCTCACTTTTATCATTAGTTACCTTGCTGTTTTTATTATTTCAGATTACAAAAACCTATATCTACCATCCATATTGCACTTGTATCACCATCCCTTCGCCGAACTAGTGAACCTATACAATTACCATTGTATTGGGTGTGTTGGGGACACAAGAGACTTTTTGTTATTTGGTTGCAGGGTTGTTTGAGAGAGACCATCTTCATCCTACACCTCCTACGGATTGATAAACCATAGGTCATCCACTTGAGGGATATTTGCTACTGTCCTACAAACCTGTGCACTTTCAGGCCCAACAACATCTACAAGAAGAATGTTGTGTAGTAGACATCATAATCCTTAATTAATCCCTAATTTAAAAATCACATGTTTTGAATTTGAAAGTAAGCAATTACGTATTTTATATCCAAGCATGTTTATTATAAATATAGGTTCAACCACGAATGCATAATTCGATGCACAGGTACATATGTTGAAGAACTACAGAAGCACCAAGTAAAGAATGATGAACCACAATTGTACTAAAGACTGTAAAGAGAGAGGAAAACGACATTCTGGTTGCTGGAGAAGGTGAAGCTGAATTCCCATATTGTGCTCTCCTCCATGCATAATGCACACATGACTCTAGGCCAACCCCTTGTGATGGCTGCCCGTCCATCCTTCACTGTCTTCATTAGGACTTCTCGGTGATCATTGTAGAGTGGATGAAATACTTAAACCTTCATTGGGTGTCCACCAATCATGTACATTGCGAGGTGAGCTAGTGACCGTATAATCACCGCAAAACTATGTAGTGACCGTAATGAGCGTATTGTTACGTACGTTGACTGCTAGTGTAATTTTCTCGTTTCAAATTAGGGCATATTAACCGAAAAGGATGCAGTATGGACTAATACTACTTTGATGTGTCTT
This sequence comes from Triticum dicoccoides, assembly GCF_002162155.2. NCBI lineage: Eukaryota > Viridiplantae > Streptophyta > Magnoliopsida > Poales > Poaceae > Triticum > Triticum dicoccoides. Next base: position 301,651,744 of record NC_041387.1, read on the forward strand.
GTCAAGTCACAGAATGAGGAGAAGGTTGCTTACTACGCCCTCTCCCTCGCCCACGTGCGGTGGCTCATAGGACGAGGAGAAACTTGCTTACTACGTACGCCTATGCCATCTCCCTCGCCAACGCGCGTGGTGGCTCGCAGGACAAGGAGAGAGTTTGACTATATAGCCCTCTCCCTCTCCCTCTCCCTCGCCCTCTCCCTCGCCCTTGTGGTGGACGTGCAACAGTTAATTTAGTGTCAGATTGCAAGAAGCATATTGTACTATAGTATCATCATTGTTGGACCTTCCGAAGAGGCGAAGAGCCAAGTGCAAGGTTCACAGGAGCACAAACTATTGAACCTCCCGAAGAGGCGAAGAGCCAAGCGCAAGGTTTATAGGAGTTGTCGTCCTAGTACTACAACTATAGCAAATGATCGCTACTATATGATGTTGCCATGTCACCTATAGCCAAAGCTCTGCCACCTTTTATCTCACAAATCATGTTGGAGCCCATGCAACAGCCACACAAGTTGCATGTACACATAACACATTTACTAGTAATAAATTCTAAAGGACAAATGCTAGTATGCCACACAAGTTCATCTCCACTTCATGTGATAAATTTGTGCATGACTACTCTACATATATTTACAACGCTACCATTCACAATTTACCATACTCCAGTTACACGTTATAGATGGGCTCCATGTCCTCCTCCAGTTTCCACTCCCAGGTTTTCTTCATAGATGGCATGATGCATAGCGGTGGGCAACGGGAATCATTATCCCAGCTTTCTAGTCTAGTTCCACATGATGAAGACTCATCGAAGATGAAGCGGCATAAATCAGGGATAGCGTGTCCCAGCATGTCGTTCATCCAGCAGTGCACACTGAAGACACAACCATGCTTCATGAACGGCAGGCCTTCGGTTTCGTGCACAGAAGGTGGCATCTGCTTCACAATGGGGTAGCTGTCCCCAATGAAAAGGGAGTACTCTCCAAGAGTGTTCCTCGGCACCCACATAGCATCACGAGGGTCGAACTCAGCGTTGTTCATCTAGTACATGCAGCATCTCGGATCTGGACACAAGGTGACGTACATGGTCAAGGTCCATGCATAATAATGTTGTGCTCAAATATGGCGGTCAGTAATATTGTGTAGCAAATAGTACTACTCCAGTATAGTGGAAGTAAAATAATTGGATGAGATAGTAAGACATGAAAAAAATGGTGAGAGCTAGTGGGTTCAAGTCTTCAAGGGCCTAGCTAGCTATAAGCATCCTCCAAGGTAAAAGTACTAGTACTAGTAAGTAGTAATACTGCTACTACTCCTTACTACTTAGTACAATGAAAGAGAAGGGAGAGGGTTAAAAATCTAATACCAAATTGTAGTACTAGTACAGTAAAAATGTCACAGTCAAGAAAAGAAAAGAACTAACAAGTACTACTACTCTAACACACAACAATGAGAAAATGGAATACCTGGGTAGATGGTGATGGTCCAATCATGGTAGATCGTGTGACCATCATGCACATTAGTGGTAGCATGGGTAATGACTGCTAAGATAGTTGATCCCAATATGCCAAAGTCAACTACAAGGTTCCAGGTTAGACCGAATTGCAGATGCATGTGCACATCCAGGATCAGTGATCTTACTTTGATTGGGGGATCACTTGTCCCTGCAAAATATTGGAGTACAGTTGGCGATGCAAATGATGGTTTGTGCATTCCGTTTGTAATCTCTCATATTGTAGGATGGCAACCAGATGAAACAAGTCCCCTGGCTTGTCACTGCTACATCTTGAGCTTGCGTTGGTTTTCCTTGAAGAGGAAAGGGTGATGCAGCAATAGTAGTGTAAATATTTCCCTCAGGTTTTGAGAACCAAGGTATCAATCCAATAGGAGGCTCCTCAAAAGTCCCACGCACCTACACAAACAAACAAAGAACTCGCAACCAACGCAATAAAGGGGTTGTCAATCCCTTCACGACCACTTGCGATAGTGAGATCTAATAGAGATAGTATGATAAGATAAATACATTTTTGGTATTTTATATTATAGATGCAAAAAGTAAATATGCAAATAAAAGTAGATTGGAAGCAAATATGATAAGAGATAGACCCGGGGGCCATAGGTTTCACTAGTGGCTTCTCTCAAGATAGCATAAGTATTACAGTGGGTGAACAAATTACTGTCGAGCAATTGATAGAAAAACGAATAATTATGAGATTATCTAGGCATGATCATGTATATAGACATCACGTCCGCAACAAATAGATCGAATCCTGCCTGCATCAACTACTATTACTCCACACATCGACCGACTCCTGCCTGCATCTAGAGTATTAAGTCCATAAAGAACAGAGTAAAGCATTAAGCAAGATGACATGATGTAGAGGGATAAAATCAAGAAATATGATATAAACCCCATCTGGTTATCCTCGATGGCAACAATACAATACGTGCCTTGTTGCCCCTGCTGTCACTGGGAAAGGACACCCCAAGATTGAACCCAAAGCTAAGCACTTCTCCCATGGCAAGAAAGATCAATCTAGTAGGCCAAACCAAACTTATAATTCTAAGAGACTTGCAAAGATAACTCAATCATACATAAAAGAATTCAGAGAAGATTCAAATATTATTCATAGATAAACTTGATCATAAACCCACAATTGATCGGATCTCGACAAACACACCGCAAAAAGAGTTTACATCGAATAGATCTCCCCAAGAGAGGGGAAGAACATTGTATTGAGATCCAAAAAGAGAGAAGAAGCCATCTAGCTAATAACTATGGACCTGTAGGTCAGTGGTAAACTACTCACAACTCATCGAAGGGGCAAGGATGTTGATGTAGAAGCCCTCCGTGGTCAATTCCCCCTCCGGCAGAGTGTCGGCGAAGGCTCCAAGATGAGATCTCGCGGATACAGAAGGTTACGACGGTGGAAATTGTGTTTCGTTGGCTCCCTGGATGTTTTCGGGGTACATGGGCTTATATAGGAGGAAGAAGTACGTCGGTGGACGCCCGAGGGGCCCACGAGATAGGGGGCGCGCCCTATAGGGGGGGGGCTCCTATCTCATGGAGGCCTCGACTGCTTCTCGACTTGCACTCCAAGTCCTCTGGATCACGTTCATTCCAAAAATCACGCTCCCGAAGGTTTCATTCCGTTTGGACTCCATTTGATATTCCTTTTCTTCGAAATACTGAAATAGGCAAAAAAAATAGCAATACAGGCTGGGCCTCCGGTTAGTAGGTTAGTCCCAAAAGTGATATAAATGTGTAAAATAAAGCCCATAAACATCCAAAAGGGGTAATATAATAGCATGGAACAATCAAAAATTATAGATATGTTGGAGACGTATCAAGCATCCCCAAGCTTAATTCCTGCTCGTCCTCGAGTAGGTAAATGATAAAAAGAGAATTTTTGATGTGGAATGCTACCTATCATAATTCTTAATGTAATTTTCTTTATTGTGGCAAGAATGTTCAGATCCAAATGATTCAAAATAAAAGTTCATATTGATAAAAGAAATAGCAACACTTCAAGCATACTAATCAAAGTAATCATGTCTTCTCAAAATAACATGGCAAAAGAAAGTTCATCCCTACAAAATCATGTAGTTAGGCTATGCTTCATTTTCGTCACACAAAGATGTTCCCAACTTTTATACCCCCGATGACAAGCCAAGCAATTGTTTCATACTAAAATAATCTCAAACTTTTTCAACCTTTGCGCAATACATGAGCGTGAGCCATGGATATAGCACTATGGGTGGAATAGAATATGATGATGGGGATTGTGTGGAGAAGACAAAAAAGAGAAAGTCTCACATTGACGAGGATAATCAACGGGCTATGGAGATGCCCATCAATTTATGTCAACATGAGGAGTAGGGATTGCCATGCAACGGATGCACTAGAGCTATTAATGAATGCTCAACAAAAGAAAACAAGTGGGTGTGCATCCAACTTGCTTGCTCACAAAAGACCTAGGGCATTTGAGGAAGCCCATTGTAGGAATATACAAGCCAAGTTCTATAATGAAAAATTCCCACTAGTATGAAAAATACAACTTATGAGACTCACTATATGAAAAACATGGTGCTACTTTGAAGCACAATATATGAGACTCACTACACGAAGAACAAAGTGCTACTTTGAAGCACAAGTGTGGAAAAAGAGATAGGAACATTGCCCATTTTATTTATTTATTTATTTTCTTTTTTTCTTTTTCCCTTTTTTTCTTTTTTTGGGTCCTTACTTTTTTTCTTTTTTTTTTCTTTTTGGGCAATGCTCTAATAATGATGACCATCACACTTCTATTGATTACGACATATGAATTACAACTCGAAACTAGAACAAGCTATGACTCTATATGAATGCCTCCGGAGGTGTACCGGGATGGTGCAATGAATCAAGAGTGACATATATGAAAATTAATGCATGGTGGCTTTGCCACAAATACGATGTCAACTACATGATCATGCGATGGCAATATGACAAAAGTAAAGTATGTCATGATGATGAACGGAACGGTGGAAAGTTGCATGGCAATATATCTCTGAATGGCTATGGATATTCCATAATAGTTAGGTATGGTGGCTGTTTTGAGGAAGATATAAGGAGGTTTCTGTGTGACAGAGTGTATCGTATCACGGGGTTTGGATGCACTGGCGAAGTTTGCACCAACTCTCAAGGTGAGAAAGGGCAATGCACGGTACCGAAGAGGCTATCAATGGTGGAAAGGTAAAAGTGCGTATAATCCATGGACTCAACATTAGTCAAAAGAACTCATATACTTATTGCAAAAATTTAGAAGTCATCAAAAATCAAGTACTACGCGCATGCTCCTAGGGTGATAGATTGGTAGGAAAAGACCATCGCTCATCCCCGACCGCCACTCATAAGGATGCACAAGCCAGGTACACTTCATATTTCAAATTTGTTACACAACTTTAACCATACGTGCATGCCATGGGACTTGCTAACTTCAACACAAGCATTCTTTAAATTCATAATCACCCAAATAGCATGACTTTAATATCACTACCTCCCTATCTCAAAACAATTATCAAGTATCCAATTGATCATAACATCCAATTCACTTCCTATGATAGTTTTTATTATACCCAACTTGGATGCCTACCATTCTAGGACCAATTTTATAACCATAGCAAATACCATGCTGTTCTAAAAGACTCTCAAAAAGATATAAGTGAAGCATGAGAGACTAGCAATTTCTACAAAAATTAAGTCACCATCGTGCTCTAAAAGATATAAGTGAAGCACTAGAGCAAAAACTATCAAGCTCAAAAGATATAAGTGAAGCACATAGAGTATTCTAGCAAATTCTCCAAATAGGCTTCTCCCAAAAGGTGTGTACAGCAAGGATGGTTGTGGTAAACTTAAAAAGCAAAGACTAATATAATACACGACGCTTCAAGCAAAACACATATCATGTGGCGAATAAAAATATAGCTCAAGTAAAGTTACTAATGAACGAAGACGAAAGAGGGGATGCCTTCCCGGGGCATCCCCAAGCTTAGGCTTTTGGCTATTCTTGAATATCTTGGGGTGCCTTGGGCATCGCCAAGCTTAGGATCTTGCCACTCCTTATTCCATAGTCCATAAAAGCTTTACCCAAAACTTGAAGTTAAGCATCCCTTGCTGAATGGTTAAAGCGCCCAACTCATAATTGGTAAATTTGCGGGTTCAATTCCTGCTGGATGCACATGAACGGGAACATTCCAGAAGTCTATTGGAACTGGCTCTCTATCCATGGAATCTCATCCATCATCCATACATAACGAATTGGTATGGTAACTTCACAACACAAAACTCAACAGGAAATTTTATAAGCTCCGTTAGTGAAAGAAAACAAAACCACCACATAAGGTACTGTAATGAACTCATTCTTCATTTAATTTGGTGTTAAACCTACTATAATCCAACTTCTCTATGATATATAAACTATTTTACTAGCCATAGATGCATTGAAATAAGCAAACAACACCCGAAAAATAGAATCTGTCAAAAACAGAACAGTCTGTAGCAATCTGTAACTAACGCCAACTTATGGACCTCTAAAAATCCTACAAAAATAGGAAGTCGTGGCAACTTTGTCTATTGATCATTAGCAAAAAGAATCAACGCAAAATCACGTTTATATGATTTAAAAAAACTAAATTCGTCCGTGAAAAGTTTCTATTTTTCAGCAGAATCAAATCAACTATCATCATAGGTTATCCTATAGGTTCTACTTGGCACAAACACCAATTAAAAGATAAAAACACATCTAAACAGAAGGTAGATGCAATATTTATTACTAAGCAGGAACAAAAACAAAAAAACATAAAGAAAATTGGGTTGCCTCCCAACTAGCGCTATCGTTTAACGCCCCTAGCTAGGCATAAAAGCGAAGATAGATCTAACGAGTGCCATCTTTGGAACTAAATTCATAAGTAGCCCGCATGATAGATTCATAAGGTAATTTGACTTTATTTCTTGGAAAGTGCTCCATGCCTTTCTTTAATGGAAATTGGAATCTATTATACCCTTCCTTCATATCAATAATCGCGCCAATCATTCTAAGGAAAGGTCTACCAAACATAATAGGGCAAGAAAGATTGCAATCTATATCAAGAACGGTAAAATCTACGGGCACCAAATTTCTATTTGCAACAATGAGAACATCATTGATCCTTCCCATTGGATTTTTAATGGTGGAATCCGCAAGGTGCAAATTTAAAGAGCAATCATCAAGATCATGGAAACCTAGAATATCACATAAAGTTTTTGGAATCGTGGAAACACTAGCACCCAAATCACACAAAGCAAAACACTCATGATCTTTAATTCTAATCTTTATAGTAGGTTCCCACTCATCATTAAGTTTTCTAGGTATAGAAACTTCCAAATTAAGTTTTTCATCATAAGATTGCATCAAGGCATCAACGATATGTTTGGTAAAAGCTTTATTTTGACTATAAGCATGAGGAGAATTAACAATGGATTGCAACAGGGAAATACAACCTTATAAAGAACAATTATCATAATCAAATTCCTTGAAATCTGAGATAGTGGGTTCAATACTATTTAAAGTTGTGACCTCTCCAATCCCACTTTTACCAAATTTAGCATCAAGATCTAAAAACTCCGAATTCTTGGGACGCCTTCTAGGTAAAGTTGACTAATCATCAGTCCCATAATTATCAAGATTCATATTGCAAAACATAGATCTAATAGGAGACGCATCAATAACTTTAAGATCATCATCATTATTTTCATCTAACTTTTATGGTTTGGCGGCCATCTTATTGACTAAGGTGGCTTGCTTATCAAATTTGTTGGCTATAGCGTTTTCAAGCCGGGTAATTTGAGCGTTAACACCATAAAATTCTTTATTCATATCATCAAGCTCTTTGTTCATAAACCACAAAAAACATTTTTGTTCCTTAAGCTATTTTCTAGAGAAATTATTATGCTCAAATTGCAAATTCATAAAGCTTCTAATATTTGATTCAATCTCTTCCAACCTTCTAAGAAGGTGGTCAGAACCCTTAGGAAAAGCCATAAGGATAAACAGGCACACAAGCAAGCAGAAAAAGGCAAGCGAAAAGAGAGGAGGAGAATGGGAAAGAGAGGGAGAATAAAACGGCAAGGGTGAAGTGGGGGAGAGGAAAACGAGAGGCAAATGGCAAATAATGTAAATGAGAGGGAGATGGGTTTGTGATGGGTACTTGGTATGTCTTGACTTGAGCGAAGACCTCCCCGGCAACGGCGCTAGAAATCCTTCTTGCTACGTCTTGAGCTTGCATTGGTTTTCCTTGAAGAGGAAAGGGTGATGCATCAATAGTAGCGCAAGTATTTCCTCAGTTTTTGAGAACCAAGGTATCAATCCATTAGGAGGCTCCTCAAAAGTCCCGCGCACCTACACAAACAAATAAGAAATCGCAACCAATGCAATAAAGGGGTTGTCAATCCCTTCATGGCCACTTGCGAAAGTGAGATCTGATAGAGATAGTATGATAAGATAAATATATTTTTGGTATTTTATAATATATATGCAAAAATTAAAGATGCAAATAAAAGTAGATTGGAAGCAAATATGATAAGAGATAGACCCAGGGGCCATAGGTTTCACTAGTGGCTTCTCTCAAGATAGCATAAGTATTACGGTGGGTGAACAAATTACTGTCGAGCAATTGATAGAAAAGCGAATAATTATGAGATTATCTAGGCATGATCATGTATATAGGCATCACGTCCGCAACAAGTAGACCGACTCCTGCCTGCACCTACTACTATTACTCCACACATCGACCGACTCCTGCCTACATCTAGAGTATTAAGTTCATAAAGAACAGAGTAACGCATTAAGCAAGATGACATGATGTAGAGGAATAAACTCAAGAAATATGATATAAACCCCATCTTCTTATCCTCGATGGCAACAATACAATACGTGCCTTGCTGCCCCTGCTGTCACTGGGAAAGGACACCGCAAGATTGAACACAAAGCTAAGCACTTCTCCCATGGCAAGAAAGATCAATCTAGTAGGCCAAACCAAACTGATAATTCGAAGAGACTTGCAAAGATAACTCAATCATACATAAAAGAACTCAGAGAAGATTCAAATATTATTCATAGATAAACTTGATCATAAACCCACAATTCATCGGATCTCGACAAACACACCGCAAAAAGAGTTTACATCGAATAGATCTCCACAAGAGAGGGGGAGAACATTGTATTGAGATCCAAAAAGAGAGAAGAAGCCATCTAGCAAATAACTATGGACCCGTAGATATGTGGTAAACTACTCACAAGTCATCCGAGGGGCAAGGATGTTGACGTAGAAGCCCTCTGTGGTCGATTCCCCCTCCGGCAGAGTACCGGTGAAGGCTCCAAGATGAGATCTCGCGGATACAGAAGGTTACGACGGCGGAAATTGTGTTTCGTTGGCTCCCTGGATGTTTTCGAGGTACGTAGGCTTATATAGGAGGAAGAAGTATGTCGGTGGACGCTCGAGGGGCCCACGAGACAGGGGGGCGCGCCCTATAGTGTGGGGGGCGCCCTCCTATCTCGTGGAGGCCTCGGCTGCTTCTTGACTTGCACTCCAAGTCCTTTGGATCACGTTCGTTCTAAAAATCACGCTCCCGAAGGTTTCATTCCTTTTGGACTCCGTTTGATATTCCTTTTCTTCGAAATACTGAAATAGGCAAAAAAATAGCAATACGGGCTGGGCCTCCGGTTAGTAGGTTAGTCCCAAAAATGATATAAATGTGTAAAATAAATCCCATAAACATCCAAAAGGGGTAATATAATAGCATGAACAATAAAAAATTATAGATACGTTGGAGACGTATCAGTCACCGCGAGGATGTGGCCTACATGGAACATGACATCTTCGAACGTGTAGGGGTACAAATCTGCCGTAGCCAACATGTGCCAGCCTCTGCCGTTACTACCTTTTGTATTGATGGCAATCCTTATGTTGAACACCATGATGAGATAGTAGTTGTCATAGCTGTGTCGCTTTGTTGGCAGGTCTGCAATTGCTATCTTCTTTAATCTCATGTAGGCATCATCATACGTATTCAAGCCCAGCCAGTCCGGAAGGCAGATCCCAATGGTGGAAAAGGGGCCTCTGGGAACGGCCACACTGCTGTGGATGTTGTGCAAAATGATAGTGGTATCCGACCGGAGGTATGCAAGCCAATCTACGTTGGCACCAACCCAGACCTATATATAAAATGGTGGACAACGGAGAAATTACGGGGTGGAATAACTACATACTATATTTAGAATATACACTACATGATCAAACTCCATGACTGACCTTCTCATTGGATAAAATCCGACTACCTCTCAATGTCGGCAACTCTAGTGGAGTCAAAGTGCAACCACGGCCAGGTAGCGGTGGACTGTTTGATGGATTGCCCCATAGAATAACCTTCTGCTCGACAATACATGGAAGACCAACAAGCATGGCCTTTTCCCAAGCTTGTTTAAGAACCATCTTAAAATAGTTGGTGCAGGAAGCACTGAGTCTTGGGGCCGTGCGAACATCGGAGCAATGTGCGATCTCTCCTAGAGGATCGTCGTCCAAGGTCTACCAGCCCCGACGAGGAGGAGAACAGCCTGGCGAATCCATGGGAGCAGTGACAAACTGCATTGGTCTCTTTGGGGGGAGGGGAACTGGCAAGGAGGATATAAGAGTGTAACTGCAGGGCCTCATGCCTTTGTTAAGGAAGTTGTGCGGGCACGCATAGTGGTAGTGCCTAGTGTGATGGTGCGGCTATTATTTACTATGTAGTGCTGTAGCAAAAGTAGTACTACTTTCTCAACTAGTAGTGTGATGTACTATACTTCTATAGTGCGCCAGTTTTGAACTCTTGAATCTCAAGGCCAAGGAGCTACAATTGCATGTGGAGGGTACTACTGTTCTCTAGAACCATCACTGTACTACCAATGCAGGGATAGTACACCTGTGTAGTGTGTACTCTCCGTGCTCTATTCAAGCGCATAGCTGGCATACTCAGTCACTCCTATCATGCACACACTAGTGGCCTATTTATCAGCGATGATTATGCGGGGGCAGAACATTTGAGTTCTTTGATACACCGAGGCTAGGCTTTTCTCTTCCATTTTGCGGAGGTATAATGGATCTCACCGAACTTTGTTAGTTGGTCCTTCCTTCTTTATGAATGAGATGAGGCAAAGCTTTTGCCTCCATTTCAAAACAGAAAAAATCACGTCCAAAGGAGTTTTTTTCTAGAGTTTAGAACCGATAATGCAGCAAAGTCCATGTGTGCAACGCCACAAGATACAGAGTAGTAGCACTTTACGTACGTAGCCATATTGCACAGTTCCTAATGTGGTTCCAGGCTTTTCCGGCTCCTAGGGCTTAATTGGGATGTGCTAGTTTAAATATGGTAGGTGATGAGGAAGCTGCAAGCAAGGTGCGGCTAGGGCGAGCACGCAGGCGTGAAACGTTGCATGGGGTGCATTGATATATAGGAGTACTAGTGCTACTTTACGCAGTAGTACTATTAGGAGTACTACTCTAGTACGTGAGCCACGAGATGATGGGAGGAAAAACCCGTTCACATGGCTGGGCTATCCAGTGCACCCATATTGTTGTGTGACACGTCTGTTCGACTTCAAAAGTCAAATTAACAGTGTACAATATTGGCTTGCAACAAGGTTAATATTTTAGAAAAAGGCCGCCGTGTGTTTGACAGGGATCGAACCCACAAAACGAGCTATACACTCCCGCGACCACTAGTAGTACAACGCCAACCTAGAATCATCTTTTATAACTAGTAATTGTTCCTTACAAGAAACCACTACCAATAAACTACCACTTTCCAACCAGCCCTACCAAGAAACCACTACTCTACAAAAATTAGCAAAAACATACCGAAATTTTCTCAATCCGTCGCAATAAACTACCAAGTACCATTATAGGCACGTTTCAACACATGTCCCCTTAAGTTAATGCCTTCTATTTGATCGTCAAGGTAGGCATTGTGACTTGTGGGACCTACATGTCAATCTGGACAAAAATGCCCGAGTGACCTCCTACCTCCGGCCCATCCACTAATCATCCTCGTCCATGGGACGCAGCTACCGCCGCCAGCAGACGAGGTCAAAAGCACCGGTAGCACGGAGCCCATCTTGTGGCAGCCCAGATGCCAGCTCTGTCTGGCGCTCGCAGGCGCTAGCCCGCCAAGCTAGCACACACCCTGCTGGATACATCCAGTTTCTTGTTTGCAAGGTTTGCTATCTAGGTTGGCATGGCGGTTAAGCAACTTGCTCACGAGTGCCGAGGTAAAGCCAACCATCTGGCTCGAGCGAACTCCAGTGCGCCGGCTTGCTCGCGCGTGAGCCACACTCGGGCGAGCCAGCCATTCCATGCGTAGGCCAGTGCGGCGTCCGGCCTGTCTGGCAGAGCGGCGGCCAGCTCGCTCATCACTGGCGCCACCAATGAATATGCATAAGACCTGTTTGAAGAAATGTTCAGGAAAAATAATGATTGGACGAGGAAGAAGAGGATAGAAGCTCAGATGTGGGTCCCTCGTGTCTTAATGGTCAACACAACGGTTAAACAAACAATGTTGGTTTAAGGTGCCTCGTCAGCACGGTCGTGTGGGCCAACCCTCTCATAAATGGATTTAAACGAGCCTAATCGACACTAGGTACTAGTTTTTTTGGCGCAGACTAATAAATTTTGGTTATGTTTTTGCTATTTTTTGTACAGTAATTTCTTCCTAGGGTTGGTTGAAAGGGGTAGTTATTTTGTTAAATACTCTATACGCTATAAGTAGGAGTTAAATTTAAGCTTTGGAAGCCAATAAGCACGACTAGTTACATAGTGCCTATGTGTACGTAATTCAAACTAAATATTGACCATGAGTGATTAACATCTCGATGGAAAACTCGAAACTATGGAAATACTAGCAACTTTTTTTGCATGGTTGGAAATACTAGCAATGTGCACATGCGTAGCAACGGATCATAAATAGAATAACACTATCACAAACTTGGTAGAAAACACTCTAATTTTTATATACATATATCACTAAAATATATTATGTTTCAGTCAAAATATATTCCTTGGGGCTGTTTTGATGAGATGTGGGAGGGATGTGGTTGGTTTTAAGATAATAATTAAGGTGTCTTCCGCAAATTGGGTAGAGAAGTGGAATGTTGTTGAGAAAAGGCAACAACTTAACTCACAATCATTAGGTGTAGATCTAATGGCCAAAAATGGTGGATGGCAGACACACCATCATCACCAACAAAGTCTTCTGTAGGAGTACTAGCAAGATGCACGTGCATTGCACAGAACATCAAAATGCATTCTTTTTACAAAACACATGTTGTGATTGACCCATGTGGGAGTAATCCCATGTGTAAAAACTAATGATATCTCGAGAAAGAGGAGAGATAAGGTGAGGAGGAGTGGGGCGTGGTGGTGATTGGTGGTCAGACTGAGCGGAGGCATGGGGATGGACGACGCCGGCAGCGACCACCATGCCAGATTGTTCCAGAGGCTTCCTTTTTTAATTTCAAAACAATGAGGTTGTGGGAGATAAGGATGAATGAGGGAAGGCCTTATCTGCAAATGTGGAGAGAGGCGTGGGTATCTTTTTGCAAAATTGCCATAGTTTCCTTTCTATCAGTCTGATATAGATCGGACGATCTATATTGCAAGATGGCAGCCATACCATCATCACCAACTCAGTTTTTTTATAGAAAAGATATAAGTATGGAGATACAAACATATTATCGATACTTGTTTCCATAAACTTGGATCTACGTTCTATTCAATGGTTGAGCATGTGGGGCCTTAACAGGATGACTTCCCGACTTTGTAAAACAAAGGTTTTCCCGTCGCCGATAAGGACGGGGAAACGGCGGCGCGCTTTCAGCTCGCTCTAGTCCTAGTAGTCATACTAGGCGGTCTATGGACGTGTAGATTTTTTTCATGTCTCGTATTCGTCGTACTGCCATGACTGTTGATTAATAGACGGTAAGGTATTCGCAAGAAAACCTTGGTTGAGCATGTGCGAGAGAGAGAGAGATAGTACGTGTGTGTGATATGTAGAAACTGAGACAATGATAAGAGATTCTTTGTGTGTCTCTGTGTGCAGGATAGAGAGACACATGTGCATGGGGCTTTCAGTTGTGTAACATGGTGACACATAGGCATAATCAGAGAGTGAGTGTGTGACATACACATGCGGATAAGGGGAGAGATGTGTGAGTTAGAGATACGGAGAATTTTGGTGTGCATGTGAGCTAGAGAGAGAGGGGGGGTATATATATATCTAGATCCAGAGAGAATATGCAACGGTGTGTGTCTTAAAATAAGGATCCAAATAGATGGGTGTTTGTGTGTCTGTGTGTGTGTTTGAGCATGCACGTGTGTGTGAGAGGCAGTGTGTGTATGTGGAGAAGAGATACCACTAATGATGTAAACCTAGTAGGGAAGGGGGAATGGTGTGACATGTGTGTCCAAGAGAGAGAAAGGCATGTGTAGTAGCGGGATAGCATGGGTGTGGGTGGGGAGCAGATTATTTGGAAGAGACATCGAGTGTGTGTCGGAGAGGGGTGTGAGAGCGAGATAGAGAGAGAGAGAGAGAGAGAGAGAGAGAGAGAGAGAGCGAGGGAGAGAGAGAGGAAGCGATGGGGGGAGAGGGGTCATTTTTGTGCGGAAGTGGCTTATAGATAGGGAGACAAGGTTGATGTTGTTCGAAAGTGGCCTATGTACGGAGACACAAGGAAAGCGAGTCATTGTGTGTGTGATAGAGAATTGATGAGAGATCTAGGATAGATGGTGTAGAGAACAACATGAGAGATTGAGAATGATGATATGCTAGGGAGCTATGGAAAGTGTCGTGGATTTAACATGGTAGATGCCCTAGCAAAAGGACTTAGGTGTGGAACCATCGCAACTAGGTTAGCTTAAAGGGGTTGAACCAGACAAAGGACACAGAGACTTTACCCAGGTTCGGCCCTCTCAGTGTGGTAAAAGCCTACTCCTGCTTTTGGTTGTATTGCTTGGGTTTAGATTACCAGGGAGAGAGTACGCTTGACCTAGTACTCGATTGACTGTTTTCGTGAGTTAAGCTGCCGCCAGGTCACCCCTTTATATATGGGACAATTGCATTTTTACCCCTAGTTGGTTCCTACCCACGGGTTTTGCCCTTACTTTTCGAGCTTGCTCAGTTTTGCCCTTACTTTTTCCATTGAGGTCCCTCGAATGCCCTTTGACCGTTTGACCAAAACTTTGAAAATTCATAACTAATTCATACAAACTCAGAAAAATGCAAATAAGATACCAAAATGTTTAGATAAACATTACATTTATGGGCATATCATTTGCATTCAGGACAAAAGCATCGTTTAAACTACCCAAGGTAATTAATGTTATTAACATTATTAAAAATAAATAGGTATAAACAATATTTTTTTCATGAATAAAAATTACATGCAAATGTAGGTGATGTTTTCTGAACATCCTGATAACTTATTTGAATTTTTCTGAGTTAGTATCAACTTGTTATGAATGTTCTAACGACTTTGACCATTATTTGGAAACTTCATATCAAGTTGATATGAACTCAGGAAAATGCAAATAAGGTTTCAGGATGTTCAGAAAACATCACCTACATTTGCATATAATTTTTATTCAGAAAAATATATTGTTTATACCTATTTATTTTTAATAATGTTAATAACATTAATTACCTCGGGTAATTTAAACGATGCTTTTTCCTGAATGCAAATGATATGCCCGTAAAGGTAATGTTTATCTGAACATTTTGATATCTTATTTGCATTTTTCTGAGTTTGTATGAATTAGTTATGAATTTTCAAAGTTTTGGTCAAACGGTCAAAGGGCATTCGAGGGACCTCGATGGAAAAAGTAAGGGCAAAACTGAGCAAGCTCGAAAAGTAAGGGCAAAACCCGTCGGTAGGAACCAACTAGGGGTAAAAATGCAATTGTCCCTTTATATATAGGTTGATGCCCGGCGGCTTACAGAGTCTCAGCCGGCTCACACAAACGTGGCCGGCTCGGTTTCTAACTAAGCTTGCCTTACATAACAAGTCATCTCCTGGTGGTCCACGCCTTTGGGCCTTGAGTCACCTCCGAGCCTTGGGCCTTCAATAAACTTGTTCCATGAACCGCCCGCTTCATGCTTATGTCGCCAATGGCATTACTCGGCCCCTCCTAGGTGTGTTATGCCTATGAGTTATATCCCCAACATTAGGCCCCAGGTTGATTTGAACTTATTCTCATCAATCTCCACCACTTGTCTTGGCCAAAATCTTTCGTTATCAATTCCTTACCAATTTGCTGTAACCCTCCATGACGTCACATCACAGAACTATGGTAACCTGCCATGACATCACACGCATTAATTCCGCACAAGGCCCAGGACATCTCAATGGATCTTTATCTTAATATACTTCCCGAAAATCGAGGCGTCCATATAGCTACATAATCATTTTTGGCCTCCTCGATTACCGCGCATGCCATCCAGTCACCTCCTTATAAATAGGGACAAGGGGTCCTTTTTTTGCTTTTTACCCCTGCCCTCACATCTTCTTCTTCCTCCTCACGACTCTGTAGCAACCCAGAGCTTCGCCGCTGCCGTCTTCCTCCAACGTCCTCAACTCCGGCCGCTGCATTGACCTGAACGAACCATAAAACTGCGGTGCACCTCTGCTGTTCATCAACGTTAGTAAGTATTCACCTTTCCTCATAACAGATCTGCATTAGGGTTTCCACTGTTCATTGGTGTTCTTCATCGTTCCTCATTTTCCTCTCTAGATCATGTAGTTTGATCTGAACATGATACTGAAGCCACACGGTAGTAGTTTAGCATCCCTTTCCAATCGCAGAAGATACCTTTTCTGCATAAGATCCGATCTGAGCACATGAGTTCTTCCACTGTTGCGGCCTTAGGTTTAAAATTTATTTTTCTTTTTTGAACTGCTATAGATCCAAAATAATAGAACTGACCTGTGAATCCTGTTTTTCCAGTACTCACTAAAATTTCATCTCTACTCCAAATCTGTAATCATTAGCTCCTCATGGCGGTTTAAATGACAACATGTAACCCGCCAAATACCTGCCGACTTAACTCTGAATCCTTTTAAACCGCCAATGTAATGTTTTGACGTAACCCGGCTATCCTTGCTGGTTTAATCATGCCGACCTTTATAACACTTATTCTTCTGCATATGAATTAGCCTTGCACTTACTTTTTGACCACTGGCCAGCTTAACAGCATAACCTTAATCCGACAATTTTCCCTGTTTAGGCTTTTCATTAACAAAAATGCCAAAAACCATTACTTCATGCAATTGGGTCGCCTCCCCTGTTATGGAGGAATCTCTCAATGACCACATTAAAGTGGGTGTTTTAGCACCAAAATAGGTTATCCACTGGAGGCCCCCAAGAGGTGAGGCTATACCCACCCCAAAGGAAGGCGAAGTGGTAGTCTTTACTGATCACATGCTCCGTGGGTTCACTCCACCCGGCTCAAATTTCTTTCGTGATGTGCTGCATTTCTTCAAACTCCATCCTCAAGACATCGGGCCCAGCTCTGTTTCAAACATCTGCTACTTTCAAGTGTTTTGCGAAGTGTATCTTCAACAAGAGCCCACTGTAGAACTGTTCACGGAATTCTACTACTTGAATCGGCAGATTGAGTTCACAGATGGGCCCAACCTAGAACTAGGTGGTATTTCAATTCAGAGGCACAAAGAAGCCACTTTTCCTGCTGGCACTCTTCGAATTCGTCCTAAGGACTGGAATGAGATGTGGTTTTACTGCCGAGACACATCTCTAGTGGATGAAAATCCTCTGCCAGGTTTTTGTGAAAACCGACTTAGCAATAGACACCATCTCCCAGAGCGGATTAGCACAAAAGCACGGGCCAAATATATGCCCTTTTTTCAAAGATCGGGGCCTTAATGGCTAATGGTTTGACTGGAGTTGATATAGTTCGATGCTGGGTCGCATGGAGGATCTTACCCTTAAGTCACCGACCCGGCTTAATGTGTGAGTATACTGGTAACATTAAGGATCCCTAATGCCATTGCCAAATAGAGATGGATGATGATTCAATCAATACAATGACTAAATCACTGATTAATGAGAGTTGAGAAACTTGTAGCAAGAATGGCTTGGCTCCTTTTTGTACCCTTAATAAAGCACCAGCTGTAAGTACTTTAAATAGCTTCCCACTTATTCATTATGAAAATTGTGTTCTCACTATCGCTTCATCTATGTAGGCCAATTCCTCTTTCTGGAACAAGAAACTCCAGGACAAGCCAACAAAAAAGGCCAGGACAAATAACAAGGCTATCAAGAAGCCTGCCAAGAAGAAAACCAACACCTCAGAGCAGTTTGCTTTGGATGATGATGAGTCGAAGGTAGAGCTTGACTCCCTTGGCTCATTTTTTAATTATCTTATTGGCACTAATTACCATCAGGACGAAGTGGAAGCCAGCAATGCAGATGGTGAAGAGGTAACTATCCTTTGCTCCGACTCAGAGCCTCTACCAAAACAAAAAACTCGACAAAAGAGCCGGAAAATAAGGTTTTCTCACCCTTTAGCTTATTTGGATCCCAACTTTATTTTGAAGAAGCAGCAGCATGAAGTTCTCTGCATGACCCGGAACAGTGGCAGCGGTAATCTCTTCTCCGGTTTACCCAATACACCGGTCCCTCACAAACGCCGAGGAGAGGTTTCACAATTTTCCGACTTAGCTTTTCCAAAGGCGGGTCTTGTTCACAACCCCTTAAACCTTCTGATTCAAACTATAAGGGCACTTCTCATTCCTTATCCGGTGACTCTACTGGGACTCAGATCCCCCTTTCCAAAGTCTCCCTTGGGTCAGAATATTGAATTTCTTTGCTTTTAAACTCTTTGTAAATTTTCATGCTAATATCTTTATGTCTTATTGCCAGTGGTAAAGCCAAGCCAAGCAAGAAGGCAAAGACAAGTAAGCCGAGCGAAGACACCCATGCCACCAAAGATCCCAAGGCCACTGACCCGGAGAAGCAGACAATGTCTGAATCTTTGCATCAGAACTATGAAGTAGCTAATGATGATCCGCCGCCAGAAGAGCACAATGTCATAATGGACTCCGGGGATGTCAATCCGGCTAATGCTAAGCAGCCAAGTCCCATCAAGCCTACTGCACAAGAGGCTGAAGATGTCATTATCACTAGACTTGGCTTCACAGAGCCGGGTAATCCCACTGTTTTATCCAAACATAGTGCCAAGGAAGAATTTGCAGGTGCGGACAAGGGCAAATGGAAGCCTGACTTGGAAGGTTATGCCCAGTTCAACGCTCATGAGATTCATGCGGGTTATTTAAACCGCCTTCACACCATCCATGACTTTGAAGCCGGCCTGGTTAACCTCATGAAGGAGTGCTTTGAGGTAAACACTAACAAGACCTTCTCATATAAATATATATCTGTCAGCTGCCAAGTCTATTGAATATGAAAGAATTGAATATGTTGTAGACTTAGACATCCTCGTTTATTTTGTAGCTATGCCATAGCTTTTTGTAACTGCTGGATCAAAACGAGTAGCCTCCAAGGGCTGGCTTAAAATTGGAAAATTAAGCCGGGACTTCAAACTGTAGTGCTAAAATCCGCATATGTAGCCCACAAGGGCCGGCTTAAGATGCATAGCTAAGCTGGGACATACCACCATATCTCTGAACAAATCCAAATATGTAGCCCCATGAGCCGGCTCTAATTAAAGAAATTTAGCTGGGTCATTATAAATCTGTCTTCAAAATAGCAATGTAAATTAGCCACCAAGTGGCAAGTAAAATACTTGCATTATGATTGGGACTTCAAATAAGATGATTATAATGCTGCCTGTCTTTTGTATATTACAAGCTGAATTAAATATGAAGGAATCCCAAGTCACTGATCTGCAGCAGAACATCAAGTGTCAACATTCAGAGACTGCAAAGGCCAAGTCAGAGCTAAAAACTGCTTTAGAAGAGACAGAAAAGCTAAAAAGGGACTTCAACACCGATAGGACCAGCTGGGATACAGAGAGGCGGCTCTATTGAAAAGAGCTGAAGATGTTGAGGCTGCTCTTAAGCCAATGACTCGCGAGTTATTCGGCTTAAAGCATCAGATTAATAGCATGACAACCGCCATCTTTGGTAAGCAATGTCATACTTCAATGTTTCACCACCAATGTATAACGATCATTAGCCGGCTTATCAATATCTTTGTTGACGCAGGCTCCAGAAGTTCCAAACTGGGTCAAGGCATGCGCATAAAGCTTAAAGCTGCATATACCCTTGTGGAACACTTTTATACCAGTACCCAACGGGCTATTTCTACTGTCTCACATAAGAAGAAACCACCTTCACTCATCAAAGAGGTGTTGGAAAAACCGTTTGTGCTACCGCAAAGAGTTGAAGAGCTGAAGCGATCAGGCGGCATAGACGGTGCCATCACTGGGCTGAGCCAGGTGGCAAGTAGAACTTGACCTGAAAGAATAAGCCACAGGCTACCCAAACTTGAAAGAAGATGGGTCTCACTTCGAAGCAGCCGATTTCACCAAGTGCATAAGAGAAATGCGCCAGTTGGCCAGCAAGCTAGCAGAAGAGACTGACTTGTCAAAATATCAGGCGACTTATACCAAAGAGAACTCGAGAGTGACAGTGCCAGTTCATGAGGCCATGGACCTCATCCCGCCTACACGTAAGCACACCTTCGCTGCCGATATTGATCCGTCGAGCCTTATAGATGATGAAGCTGTGTTTAAAGCTTTGATAACCAATGGGTGAAGAAGAAGAAGAACCGGTGCAAGATGACCCGGAGTCTTCAAGACGCCAAGATCAGGACAACTGATCCCTTGTGGCAGCTCTCCAACTACATCATGGCACTTTGGGCTTGAAAAAACACTTAATCATTTGGGCTTCATGGTAGCCTTGTAATAGGCTAGCTGAAAACAATGATCTGACATGCCATCTGTCAGATTTTGGGTTCCACATACCCTTGAGAGGTTCAAACATTGGGGTGTGTGCGAAGATCTCAACCTACCCGGCTTGCCTACTCACTAATCTCACAGCCTATTGCGTCGAGCTCAAAGGGAAAGGAAGACATGCCAGTTTACCCAGCTTCAGGCCACCTTGCGGTGTAAAACCCTACTCTTGCTTTATGGTGGATTTTCCTCGAGGGGCTGAGGAAGAACTAGTACAGTGGAGAAAAACCTCAGGAGGCGTGTCCTTGAGCTCAAGTGAGCCGGTGAGGTGGTGAGGGTGGAATGGATTTGATCTCCTCCCTCCCCCTGTTTTTGGTGGCTAGGTCCTATTTATAGTGGCCTTGGTCCTCTTCCCAAATGTAGGTGGGAAGGGATCCCACAACGGCCAAATTCAAAGGGAGACAACAAGTACGTCCTATCCTGACTAAAGTGGTCTCCGCCTACAAAAGCCGCTCGCCGTGATGCTGTGGTGGGCTCGGTGGTGACCTCCGTCCTGGCATCCTAGCGGTCTTGGTCTTGTTGCACCAGAATGGAAACCTTTGGTTGATTCCTCGGGACTTTGTGCCTGCTGCTTGCCTCCTTTGCACTGAATGGGAAACTGGTACTCTGCGCCCGCTGGCACCGACCTGGCACCCGCCTGGCCTTGGTCGTCATGGCTCACGTCAGCCGAACCTCGCAAGGTGTGCCTTGCATAGAAATCTCCGCTCCTCAGGAGCCAGCCTGAGGGGGCCGACCCCCTTCGAGGTCTTGGTGTCATATGCCTCGCGAGGCTTGCCCCCTCGCGAGGGTCTTGAGTTGTTGATGCTGGAGCTGGGCCATACCAGGACGTTGATGGGGCCATGCCGTGGGCCGCAGGCAGGCAAGTCTGGGTGCTCCTGTATCCAGCACACCAACAATAGCCCCCGGGCCCAAGGCGCGCTCAGACTTGGCTTCTAGGCAAAGCCAAAGGGCAAGTGCGGAGCGCTGCGGGCCCTAACTGCCTACGGCCTTGGACAATGCATGGCAATTGATGGGACGTGGGTGTATCCACTTCTCCATGCTGCCTTGAAATACGTATGACTTGACGAGTCGATGCTGCATGCAGAGAAACATCATTGCGCGAGATCGTGGAGGCCGGCGGTTGGCCTCCCTTTGGTATAAATGAAGGGAGGGGCGGAGACCCCCTCGCTCATCTCTTTCATCATCTTCTCGCTGCTCGTCCCTTCTTCTTATCCACCTTGCCGTAGCATCCATGGCACCGAAGAGGAGATTCTTGGCTGCTGAGGAAGGGAAGGCTCCGAAGGAGGGACCAGCTTCGCCACCGCCCAAGAGGGGCTGCGGCCATCCCCGCAACCATGCCCCGACCCCGGCGGTGGCACCCAGGGGGCACGGGCGCGCTTCTCTAGGGGCCGACGTCTCCCTTGGCGTCCGTGGCAGTGCTTCTTTTTGCGGCGGGGGCCACCGGCCATGGGGCAGCCCCGCGATGAGGGGAGGCATGCTATGGTCGCTCGCCCTCCTCGACTGCGCTTCTTCTCAATGGATGTGCTCCCGGAGTTTGTGGTTTGGTTGGAGAGGCCCGCCGACACCTTATAACGGCTTCCGTGCTTCTTCACCGGCGAGCTGCTGACCTCAGGGCTCGACGGCCTCTGGCTGCAGGCCGCCGGCTGCTACAGAAGGGACTCATGGGTGGGGATCGAGGTCACAGCCGCAGGAAGCATGGTCCTGACCCGTGGCTGGCAGGCATTTGCCCGTGCACGAGGCCTGAGCAGGAGGTGCACCCTCCACTTCAAGTATGATGGCCTTGCGACCCTCTTTGTGAGGGTGTTCAGGGAAGACGGCCGCCGCACAGGGTGCTGCCCAAAAGACGGCAACGACGATGAGCTTGGCCTTAACGTCGGACACGCCGACGATGAGGGTGAGCTTGGCCTTGACGATGTCCACACTTCCTCCCACAACGGCAGCTCTTCTTTGGGCGCGAGCTCAAGCAGCGGCGACTACGATCAACCTCCACGCCGCCGAGCTCGGATTGAGGGAGGCGGCGGATCATCTTCATGTCACGTCCCGGTGAAGCAGGACGAAGGCCCGGCCTTAGCTCAGGGCTGCCGAACATGGCCTCAGGACCCGCTACGGCCTTGCGTGCCGCTTTTGTCTAACCCTTCCTTCCTTCTGCGATTTGAAAAAAGTAGGGTGCCCCGCTGGGGTGTGTAATTAACTATGGCAGTTATGCCCTTTATGTTGTGCTTACTATCTTAATGTTGTGCCGTGATGTTTGTATTCTGGGTAGGCAAGGGTATGGTAACTTAGCTTGACATGTTCGCCGCAGCTTTCCACCTTGCGGGGGCACGGCCCTTGACACCTGGCGGATCCCACTTTCCTGATGACTCAGTGGCTAATACGTCTCCAACGTATCAATAATTTTTGATTGCTCCATGCTATTATATTACCCATTTTGGATGTTTATGGGCTTTACTTTACACTTTTATATCATTTTGGGACTAACCTACTAACCGGAGGCCTAGCCCGAATTGCTGTTTTTTTGCCTATTTGAGTGTTTCGAAGAAAAGGAATATCAAACGGAGTCCAAACGGAATGAAACCTTCGGGAGCGATCTTTTTGGAACAAACGCAATCCAGGAGACTTGGAGTGGACGTGAAGTAGTAGACGAGGAAGCCACGAGGCAGGAGGGCGCGCCCTAGGGGGGTGGGTGCGCCCCCCACCCTCGTGGGCCCCTCGTAGCTCAACCGACCTACTTCCTCCTCCTATATATATATATCCACGTACCCCGAGAACATCCAGGAGCACCACAAAAAAATCTATTTCCACAGTCGCAACCTTCTGTATCCGCGAGATCCCATCTTGGAGCCTTCACTGGTGC
The DNA here is from genome assembly GCF_002162155.2 of Triticum dicoccoides. NCBI lineage: Eukaryota > Viridiplantae > Streptophyta > Magnoliopsida > Poales > Poaceae > Triticum > Triticum dicoccoides. The sequence goes on from NC_041387.1 coordinate 301,675,128, forward strand.
TCCGCCGGAGGGGGAATCGACCATGGAGGGCCTCTAAATCATCTCCAAGGCCTCCCCGATGAGTTGTGAGTAGTTTACCACGGACCTTCGGGTACATAGTTATTAGCTAGGTGACTTCTTTTCTCTCTTTGAATCTCAATAGCAAGTTCTTGTCGATCTTCTTGGAGATCTATTCGATGTAACTCTTTTTGCGGTGTGTTTATCGAGATCTGATGAATTGTGTGTTCATGATCAAGTTTATCTATGAGAAATATTTGAATCTCCTCTGAATTCTTTTATGTGCGGTTAGTTATCTTTGCAAGTCTCTTTAATTATCAGTTTGGTTTGGCCTACTACATTGATCTTTCTTGCAATGGGAGAAGTGCTTAGCTTTGGGTTCAATCTTGCGGTGTCCTTTCCAAGTGATAGCAGGGGAAGCAAGGCACGTATTTTATTGTTGCCATCGAGGATAAAAAGATGGGATTTATATCATATTGCTTGAGTTTATACCTCTACATCATGTCATCTGGCTTAATGCGTTACTCTGTTCTTATGAACTTAATACTCTAATGCAGGAAGGAGTCGGTCGATGTGTGGAGTAATAGTAGTAGATGCAGAATCATTTCGGTCTACTTGTTGCAGACGTGATGCCTATATACATGATCACGCCTAGATAATCTCATAACTATGCACTTTTCTATCAATTGCTCGACAGTAATTTATTCACCCACCGTAATACTTATGCTATCTTGAGAGAAGCCACTAGTGAAACCTATGGCCCCCGGGTCTATCTTTTATCATATAAGTTTTCCATCTATATTTATTTTGCAATCTTTACTTTCCAATCTATATCATAAAAATACAAAAAATATTTATCTTATCTTATTACTCTATCAGATCTCACTTTCGCAAGTTACTGTGAAGGGATTGAGAACCCCTTTATCATGCTGGTTGCGAGGTTCTTGTTTGTTTATGTAGGTACGAGGGACTTTTGAGGAGCCTCCTACTGGATTGATATCTTGGTTCTCAAAAACTGAGGGAAATACTTACGCTACTTTGCTGCATCACCCTTTCCTCTTCAAGGGAAAACCAACGCAGTGCTCAAGAGGTAGCAAGAAGGATTTCTGGTGCCGTTGCTAGGGAGGTCTTCGCTCAAGTCAAGATATACCAAGTACCCATCACAAACTCATCTCCCTCGCATTAAATTATTTGCCATTTGCCTCTCATTTTCCTCTCCCCCACTTCACCCTTGCCGTTTTATTTGCCCTCTCTTTCCCGTTCGCATCTTTTCTTTCGCCTTCCTCTGGTGTGCTTGTGTGTTGGATTGCTTGTCACGATGGCTCAAGATAATACCAAATTGTGTGACTTTTCCAATACCAATAATAATGATTTCCTTAGCACTGCGATTGCTCCTCTTAATGATGCCGAATCTTGTGAAATCAATGCTGCTTTGTTGAATCATGTTAGAAAGATCAATTCTCTGGCCTTTCTAGTGAAGATGCCGCTACTCATCTAAACAACTTTGTTGATTTGTGTGATATGCAAAAGAAGAAAGATACGAATAATGATACTGTTAAACTGAAGTTATTTCCGTTTCACTTAGAGATCGTGCTAAAACTTGGTTTTCGTCTTTGCCTAAAAATAGTATTGATTCATGGAATAAGTGCAAAGATGCTTTTATCTCTAAGTATTTTCCTCCCCCTAAGATCATCTCTCTTAGAAACGATATTATGAATTTTAAAAAACTTGATCATGAGCATGTTTCCCAATCTTGGGAAAGAATGAAATTAATGATTTGCAATTGCCCTACACATGGTTTGAATTTATGGATGATCATGCAAAAGTTTTATGCCGGATTGAATTTTGCTTCTAGAAATCTTTTAGATTCGTCCATGGAAGGCACTTTTGTGGAAATTACTTTAGGAGAAGCTACTAAACTCTTAGATAACATTATGGTTAATTATTCTCAATGACACACCAAAAGATCTACTAGTAAAACGGTTCATGCGATAGAAGAGATTAATATTTTGAGTGAAAAGATGGATGAACTTATGAAATTGTTTGCTACTAAGAGTGCTCCTATTGATCCCAACGATTGAGAATAATAATGAATCTATGGATGTGGATTTTGTTGGTAGGAATAATTTTGGTAACAACGCGTATAGAGGAAACTTTAATCCCAGGCCGTTTCCTAGTAATTCCTCTAATAATTATGGTAATTCCTACAACAATTCTTATGGAAATTTTAATAAGATGCCCTCTGATTTCGAGAATAGTGTTAAAGAATTTATGATCTCTCAAAAGAATTTCAATGCTTTGCTTGAAGAAAAATTTCTTAAAGTTGATGAATTAGCTAGGAACATTGATAGACATTCTCTTGATGTTGATTCCTTGAAACTTAGATCTATTCCACCAAAGCATGATATCAATGAGTCTCTCAAAGCCATGAGAATTTCCATTGATGAGTGCAAAGAAAGAACCGCTAGGATGTGTGCTAAGAAAGATTGCTTTGTGAAAGCTTGTTCTTCTAGTTTCCATGAAAATATTGATGAAGATCTAAAAGTTATTGATGTGTCCCCTATTAAATCTTTGTTTTGCAATATGAATGTTGATAACGATGGGAATGGAGATGAGTCAACTTTAGTTAAAAGGCGTCCCAATGATTCGGAGTTTTTAGATCTTGATGCTAAATTTGGTAAAAGTGGGATTGGAGAGGTCAAAAATTTACTTAGCAATGAACCCACTATTTTGGATTACAAGGAATTTAATTATGATAATTGTTCTTTAGTAGATTGTATTTCCTTGTTGCAATCCGTGTTGAATTCTCCTCATGCTTATAGTCAACATAAAGCTTTTACCAAACATATTATTGATGCTTTGATGCAATCTTATGAAGAAAAACTTGAGTTGGAAGTTTCTATACCTAGAAAACTTTTTGATGAGTGGGAACCTACTATAAAAAATTAAAATTGAAGATCATGAATGCTATGCTTTGTGTGATTTGGGTGCTAGTGTTTCCATGATTCGGAAAACTTTATGTGATGTGCTAGGTTTCCATGATTTTGATGATTGCTCTTTAAACTTGCATCTTGCAGATTCCACTATTAAGAAACCTATGGGAAGGATTAATGATGTTCTTATTGTTGCAAATAGGTATTATGTGCCCGTAGATTTTATCGTTCTTGATATAGATTGCAATCTTTCATGTCCTATTATTCTTAGTAGACCTTTCCTTAGAACGATTGGTGAAATTATTTATATGAAGGAAGGGAGTATTAGATTCCAATTTACATTAAGGAAAGGAATGGAACACTTCCCTAGGAAGAAAGTCAAATTACCTTATGAATCTATTATGCGAGCCACTTATGAATAGAATGCCAAAGATGGCAATACGTAGATCTATTCTCGCTCTTATGCCTAGCTAGGGGCGTTAAACGATAGCGCTTGTTGGGAGGAAACCCAATTTTATTTTTGTTCCTTGGTTTTTTCTTTAGTAATAAATATTTCATCTAGCTTCTGTTTAGATGTGGTTTTATGTTTTAATTAGTGTTTGTGCCAAGTAGAATCTATAGGAACTTTGATTCTGCTGAAAAACAGAAACTTTTGTGTGCACGAGAATAATTTTAGTAAATCACAGAAACGTGCTTTTGAATTGTTTCCTTTTGAAGTAGATCAATAGACAAATTTCCCAGGACTTCCTATTTTGGTAGGAGTTTTAGAGGTCCATAAGTATTCGAAAGTTACAGATTACTACAGACTGTTCTGTTTTTGACAGATTCTGTTTTTCGTGTGTTGTTTGCTTATTTTGATGCATATATGGCTAGTATCGGGGGGTATGAACCATAGAGAAGTTGGAATACAGTAGGTTTAACACCAATATAAATAAAGATTGAGTTAATTACAGTACCTTATGTGGTGGGTTTTCTTTCTTGCACTAACGGAGCTTATGAAATTTCCTATTGAGTTTTGTGTTGTGAAGTTTTCAAGTTTTGGGTAAAGATTTGATGGACTATGGAATAAGGAGTGGCAAGAGCCTAATCTTGGGGATGCCCATGGCACCCCAAGATAATCCAAGGACAACCAAAAGCCTAAGCTTGGGGATGCCCCGGAAGGCATCCCCTCTTTTGTCTTCGTCTATCGGTAACTTTACTTGCAGCTATATTTTTATTCGCCACATGATATGTGTTTTGCTTGAAGCATCTTGTATGATATTAGTCTTTGATTTTTCTTTTACCACAATCATCCTTGCTGTACACACCTTTTGCGGAAGACACACATGATTTGGAATTTATTAGAACACTCTATGTGCTTCACTTATATCTTTTGAGCTAGATAATTTTGCTCTGGTGCTTCACTTATATCTTTTAGAGCACGGCGGTGGCTTAATTTTGTAGAAATTATTGATATCTCATGCTTCACTTATATTATTTTGAGAGTCTTTTAGCACAGCATGGTATTTGCTATGGTTATAAATTTGGTCCTAGAATGATGGGCATCCAAGTTGGGTATAGTAAAAACTATCATAGGAAGTGAATTAGATGCTATGATCAATTTGATGCTTGATAATTGTTTTGAGATATAGAGGTGGTGATATTAGAGTCATGCTAGTTGGGTAATTGTGAATTTAAAGAATACTTGTGTTGAAGTAGGCAAGTCCCATAGCATGCACGTATGGTAAAAGTTGTGTAACAAATTTGTTGCATGGGGTGCTCTTTTGATTGCCTTCCTTATGTGTGGAGGTCGGGATCGCGCGATGGTTAACTCCTACCAACCCTTCCCCTAGGAGCATGCGTAATAGTACTGTCACGCCCAAGATGCGACCCTATCCTAAAGGAACTCGAAGGTCCCACCAAGGATAGAAGCGCATCTTGAAGACGCTTTTGCAAGGTGGATATCATTACATCAACATTACATAATAGATGGGGATACATACAAAAGGCATACAATGCCACACGCATACAACATCATCTTACATAAGAGCAACATCCGACTACGGATGAAACATAAACAGAAACTCAAACGACATCCACCCTGCTAGCCCAGGCTGCCGACGTGGAACCTATCCCCTGATCGAAGAAGAAACAGAAGAAGAATTCCAAAACAAGCAAACATCCCTCTCGCATCATGATCATCGCATAAACCTGTACTTGCAACTGTTGTTGTAGTAATCTATGAGCCACGAGGACTCAGCAATCCCATTACCATGGGTATCAATACTAGCAAAGCTTAAAGGGTAAGGAAGGGGTAAAGTGGCGAGGTTGCAGCAGCGACTAAGCATATATGGTGGCTAACATACGCAAATAAGAGCGAGAAGAGAGCAAACGGAACGGTCGTGAAGCTAGCAATGATCAAGAGGTGATCCTGAACTCCTACTTACGTCAAACATAACCCAAAAACCATGTTCATTTCCCGGACTCCGCCGAGAAGAGACCATCACGGCTACACACGCGGTTGATGCGTTTTAATTCGGATCTGGTGTCAAGTTATCTACAACCGGACATTAACAAATTCCCATCTGCCACATAACCATGGGCACGGCTTTCGAAAGTTTATACCCTGCAGGGTTGTCCCAACTTAGCCCATGATAAGCTCTCGCGATCAACGAACGATATTCCTTCTCCCAGGAAGACCCGATCTGTCTGGGAATCCCGGTTTACAAGACATTTCGACAATGGTAAAACAAGACCAGCAAGACCACCCGTTGTGCCGACAAATCCTGATAGGAGCTGCACATATCTCGTTCTCAGGGCACACCGGATAAGCTAAGCGTACAGGTACGAACGTAATCCAAGTTGCCAAGGAATGGTCCCGCACGGTGCTCTAGTTTGGACCAACACTCAGAGGAGCATTGGCCCGGGGGGGGGGGTAAAATAAAGATGACCCTCGGGCTCCGGAAACCAAAGGGAAAAAGGGCTAGGTGAGGCAAATGGTAAAACCAAGGTTGGGCCTTGCTGGAGGAGTTTTATTCAAAGCGAACTGTCAAGGGGGTCCCATAAATCACCCAACCGCGTAAGGAACGCAAAATCCAGGAACATAACACCGGTATGATGGAAACTAGGGTGGCAAGAGTGGAACAAAACACCAGGCATAAGGCCGAGCCTTCCACTCTTTACCAAATATATAGATGCATTAATAATATAAGAGAATATTGTGATATCCCAACATCATCCTGTCCATCATGGGGCAATCTTCAACTTCACCTGCAACTAACAACGCTATAAGAGGGGCTGAGCAAAGCAGTAACATAGCCAAGCAATGGTTTGCTAGGACGGGTGAAAAGGTTAGAGGCTGACATGGCAATTTGGGAGGCTTGAAGAACAAATGATAGGTAGCGCAGCATAGCGATAGAACGAAGCAACTAGCATAGCAATGATAGTAATGAGATCCAAGGTGACAGTCATCTTGCCTGAAATCCCGCTAGGAAGAAGAACGAGTCCATGAAAAAGACGAAAGGATGAAGCCGAACCAAGCCTAGACGAACGAATCCTCACGATTGTAACGAAACGGGAACTATCGAGAAGAAGCACACAACATAATAAACACACCACACATGAACATGACATGATTCACAACAAGCATGATGCATGACAAGGCTACATGAAGCTACTCATGGCAAGAGATGATGCAAACAAGAGCAACACATCAAGGCAAGTTTAAATGAGGCCGGAAACAACATATAACAGATCCGGTAGGTCCTCATATGCAAGTTTCAAAGTTGGTCCAGATCTGAACAAACATTAAGTTGAAGTTGTTAAACAGCAAGTTAAAATGCACCAAGATGATCTACACGAGATTCTAGTCAAGTTACATATAAAGTTCATTTAATTCGGAGCTACGGCCTAGAAGATATGAGCAAAACGAGTCAAACAAGGCATTGATGCTAAATGCATCCAAACATCAAGCAAACACCTCAAAACAAGGATGCAACATGATAATATGAAACTACATGTAAATCTAAGCAAGTTTCACATAGAGCATAGTCAAAACGGGGCAACGGTTCAACACATACACTCCAAACAAGACATAACGACAATCTGTCCAAAACAGCAACTAAGCATCTTGCAAGCATCAAAACAATATACTACAACATCCTAACAAGATAGCAAAAGGAATGTACATGATGTACATGTAAAGCATAAGAAAACATCTATCTCCAGAAAACACTAGAACATGCTCAAAATGACATGGCAAGATTGCAAATAATAACAGTTACAAACTTATCAAAAAATAACATCAGGTTGCAATGTTTAGAGCTATCAAATGACATGTTACAGGAACTTAACATGGCAAACAAAGGAATTGCATGAATCTAGTAATTCCATAGAACAAAAGTCCTTTAATGACCATGAGCCAAAAGGGCACAGAAAATATGATGGCACCCATGTAAACATAGCAAGTGATATGACAGATTCATACATGGCAGGAACAACAATAAGTAGGCATGTTGGTGAGCTTGAACCACTAACCACAGATCAATACATGGCATGACAAGGCAACCAACAGACAGAAGACATGTTTATGAAGCTAAGCATGGCAAGAACAAGTTCATAGGGTGCATGGATCACTAGCAAAGTTCATGGCAAAACTGAACTTAATGTTAACAGGCTGACAGCAATATTATTTAGCAATTTGAGAGCAAGATTACAACAATCTACAGCAGGCCATAAATGCAACCAGGAGCATGGATGGATAGAGCATGACACGTATAACAAAACATCCTTAGTGAACATCTCCATATTATGCATAGAATGACTTGTAGCAGCAGGTTTACATAGCAACATGATATAACAGAATCTTCTAGCAAAACAGCAACTGCAAGTACCCTACTTCACGAGCTTGATGCACTCACTACCAGACTCACAAAAATACATGGAATGCACCTATGTAAAGATGGCATGTCATAGTTCAAAACACATGTAGAGCTCATGCTCATAGGATGCACACACAAAATGCAACGAAAAAGACAAATCACTAAGTTATAAGAGTTTCAGCAGATTAACATCATATAGCACTCTTGCAACGATGATCCAGGCAACAAGATGGACTCAAACAAGCATGGTACAATGGAATGAAATGAAGAGCATATCATAAAGAACATTTTGATATATCATATGCATGAAACGGAGCAGTATGCAACAAGATATGACAGGTCAAAGTAGCACACATATTATGAGTTTTTCTGGGGACTTAGTCGATTTCTGAAGAAAACCAACGAGCGCTAAATAACTATTAGACGCATAGGGCGGAGTTTATGCACTGCTCACCATGGGCTGCGGCCCAGGACGCGAAAGGAGGCGGGGCGGAGGAGATGGGCCGCAGGGAGGCACTGGCCCATGCGGGGGTCAACATGGGCGCGACGACTGGATCGGGCTCCTCCCGATCCGCAAGGCGGCGGCGACGACGGGAGTGGCCGGCGGTGGCGATGGTCAGGATCTGGCGAGGGGGCGCTAGATCCGGCGACGGGGCTCGGGGCAACGCGGGGAAGAGGTGCCGGGAAGCTCCGGCGCGGCGGGCACGCGGCGGTGCCGGCGAGGGCCCGCGGAGGAGCGGGCAGTCCGGCGCGGGGTCCGGC
>NC_041387.1:301684185-301702104 GCF_002162155.2 Triticum dicoccoides
CGCGGAGGCCGAGGCCGGTGGAGGCGGCGACCGGCGCGGGTGGCGCGACGGCGCGGACGGGCCCCGATCCAGCCCGAGCGGGCCTAGCGGCGGCGGAGATCCGGGTCTGCGCGGGCCCTCGATGGGCTTCGCGGGCCCGGCGGCGAAGTGGGCGCAGGGAGATGACGTGGAGCGCTGGGATTCGTCCAGGGACGGTGGCGGACGTGTCCGGCGCCGGGCGGACGTGTCCGGCGCGCGGAGGAAGAAGGGGGCTAGGGTTTCGTCCGAAATTGGTCGGGGAGGACATATTTATAGGTAGGAGGAGCTAGGAGGCTCCAAATAGAGTGCGGTTTTCGCCCACACGATCGTGATCGAACGACCGAGAGCATGAAGGGTGTTTGGATGGGCTCATGGGCTATGATGAAGAGGGGCTGGGATGCAAAGAGAGAGGGGTTTCGGGCTACGCGGTTAACCGTTGGAGTATCAAACAACCTCCAAATGGCACGAAACTTGACAGACGGTCTACCGGTGTTGTACCAAGGCCGCTTGGCAAATCACGATCCATTCCGAGAATGTTTAACACCCGCTCACAATAGGAGACAAAAGGGGAACGCGGGAGGACATAGGAGTGCCAGATTGCAAAACGGACAACGGGGAAAATGCTCAGATGCATGAGACGAACATGTATGCAAAAGGAGATGCACAAGATGGCATGATTAAATTCAACACGCAAGCAAATGACATGGCAACGACCAGGAATAACTAGCAGACACCTGGCGCATCAAATCCGGGGCGTTACAAGTACTTCGCTTCGAGGGCTAATGAAACTTTTGCAATAAGTATATGAGTTCCTTATGACTAATGTGAAGTCCATGGATTATACACACTCTTACCCTTCCATCATTGCTAGCCTCTTCGGTACCGTGCATTGCCCTTTCTCACCTTGAGAGTTGGTGCGAACTTCGCCGGTGCATCCAAACCCCGTGATACGATACGCTCTATCACACATAAACCTCCTTATATCTTCCTCAAAATAGCCACCATACCTACCTATTATGGCATTTCCATAGCCATTCTGAGATATATTGCCATGCAACTTTCCACCTTTCCGTTATCATGACATGCATCATCATTGTCAAATTGCTTTTGCATGATCATGTAGTTGACATCGTATTTGTGGCAAAGCCACCTTCATAATTTTTCATACATGTCACTCGATTCATTGCATATCCCGGTACACCGTCGGAGGCATTCATATAGAGTCATATCTTGTAATTCATGAGTTGTAAATAAATAGAAGTGTGATGATCATCATTATTAGAGCATTGTCCCTTATAAAAGAAGGAGAAAGGTCAAATAAAAAAATAAAGGCCAAGAAAAAAAGAAACAAAAAGAAAGTCCAAATAAAAAAAAGGGCCAAAGAAAAAAAAAGAAGAAGGGGACAATGTTAGTATCTTTTTCCACACTTGTGCTTCAAAGTAGCACCATGTTCTTCATATAGAGAGTCTCATATGTTGTCACTTTCATATACTAGTGGGATTTTTTCATTATAGAACTTGGCTTGTATATTCCAACGATGGGCTTCCTCAAAATGCCCTAGGTCTTCATGAGCAAGCAAGTTGGATGCACACCCACTAGTTTCTTTTGTTGAGCTTTCATACATTTATAGCTCTAGTGCATCCATTGCATGGCAATACCTACTCCTCATGTTGACATAAATTGATGGGCATCTCCATAGCCAGTTGATTAGCCTCGTCAGTGTGAGACTTTCTACTTTTTTGACTTCTCCACACAACCTCCATCATCATATTCTATTCCACCCATAGTGCTATATCCATGGCTCACGCTCATGTATTGCATGAGAGTTGAAAAAGCTGAAGCGCGTTAAAAAGTATGAACCAATTGCTTGGCTGAAACCGGGGTTGTGCTTGATGGGAGTATTTTGTGTGATGAAAATGAAACATAGCCTAACTATATGATTTTGTAGGGATGAACCTTCTAAAGCCATGTTATTTTGAGAAGACATGATTGCCTTGTTAGTATGCTTGAAGTATTAGTATTTCTTATGTCAATATGAACTTTTGTCTTGAATCATTTGGATCTGAACATTTATGCCACAATAAAGAAAATTACATTAAGAATAATGCTAGGTAGGATTCCACATTAAAAATTCTGTTTTTATCATTTACCTACTCGAGGACGAGCATGAATTAAGCTTGGGGATGCTTGATACGTCTCCAATGTATCTGTAATTATTGATTGTTCCATGCTATTATTGATAGAGGCTGGGGTGTCCCGATCTTTCGATGAGATGATAACTATCGATTTGGTGAAGATGACTTTGACGATCCGACTACAAACGTGCACGACGTTGCGCCTTAGCAATCGCTAAACCAATCTCCTAAGATTACTGATGATGCTGGAAGCACGATCAACCTGACCACGAAGGTCTATTCCTGCAAGCAATCGAAGAACAAGCAAGAATATGATAAAGCAATCTGAATATTGCAAATATGGATGAAGTATTGATAATGGTGGGGATCCAAAAGCGGTCTTGGTCTGGTTATTGGACACAAACGAAGTACACGAAGTTGCGTTGGCTAACTTTTAACTAAACAAATCCCAAGGGAAAAGCTACTAGATGAATCTACTTATATAGGAGCAAGGGGTGGCGACCAAGAAGGTGGGAGCACGTCCCAAGGCAGCCTAAAACTAACCCTAGGTCGTACAAGGCCAATGGGCCCAAGTGGAGGTGATGTAACACCTTTGGACTTGTAGTTTGACTCGGATTCTGCTGCAACATCAGATTGTTTCGTCCATAACTCAACGCTCCGGACGAATTCGAAGGTGAATTCAACTGGGTTGGAAAGTGCACGAAATCTAGTTTCCAACAAAAAAAGAATCACCCAATTCGGAGTCCATATGAAAAAGTTGTTAGCGTTTTGAGTCAGGTATGTCTGTGCAGTCCGAATCTGAATCTAGAACGTGAGAGACTTGGACTCTATCTTCTCTTAGCCCAAAAGTGACGTGAGAGGACTTTTTGAACAGCACCTAAACTTCTCCTTTTCCCTTATCTTCATATATGGATTGTCCAAATGTCCCATACAGCTGCAATTGGACAAAACACAAAAGTGTGTGAAGTATTTTTGTTCTGGATAACATAAATAGATTATTGAATAGTTTACACTAGAAATCACCTAATAAATATGCATGTATGCAATATTTTCGGTCTTATCCAAGGTAGTCATGTCCTCATCATCCCCCCCTTCTTGAAAACAAAGCCGTCCTCGGCGTTGCTTAATCTGAAATGTGGCTAACAAAAGAGACAATGTGTACATGTTGTATATGAATATGTCATCCATTTTTACTTCTCTTTGTTTTTGCACACATGACACACGTATGCATGAGTATCTTTCATAGTTCATAAAATATAAAGCCAAAATATTACCACAAGAAGTAGAAGGCATGAAAATATTGCAACCCAGTTTGCACATATAAGTGAAACTCTTATTCATTTCAAAAGATTGACAATGTTCATCATTAAACAATCCCAACATTGGTGAATAAACTTTACTTGCATCAAATTTACATGCTACAACATGCTTAAATAAGCAAACATGCAATAAGTCATTTGACACAGAATGATCACCAAGATTAGAGGTCATATCAAAATGATTAAACATTAGCATAATTATTTTAAAATGTATTTGATCCAAATCTAATTTATTTCCTGATTCACATGGTTCTTTGACATCAACAGTTAATTCAATGGGCGCACTCAAAATTGTTGGTATTTCAGTTGTTTGATCACATGATGCATTCATGATAGTAACATGATTCTCTAAACTAGGTGGTGTGCTCAAATCAACAGGTAACTCAACACATGATGTATTCAAGTTAACTAGGGATGCATCATTCTCATGTGAAGTTATATCATCAATACCTTTACTGTTACCTTGTCGCAAAGACGTAGTTGATGTAGGTACGGAAGTTGACAATGCACCATACTCTTGAAATGATGTGGCACTCACAATCCAACGTGGGGCTGCTCTAGTAGGTGCAACGGTGGAGGAAACAACCGGCGATGGTGAGCACGAACTGGAATAGTAGTTGTTGTAGTCACCCAATGCATCCTCCTGTATCTGTCTCTCAAAGGTACAAGCGCGAACATACATACCAGTAATGCAATGAGGAATATAGTGAAATCTTGCACGGATACCATGGTTCAAACCACCAAAAAATCTATTCATTGTATCATCCTCAGATTCTTCTACGTCACAATGATGCATATAAGATTTGAACTCTTGGTAGTAAGCATGAACAGTGTTGTTGCCTTGTTTAAATTGTTCAAATTTGCGAAGCAATTCACGACGATAGTAAGGAGGAAAATTTTGTTTTCTCATTACATCTTTCAAATCTTTCCAAGTTGTGGGTTGGTTATCAATGTTTTTCTTACAATGCACACTCCACCAAACAGAAGCAAAACCAGTAAATGCTCTAATGGCAGCTCGTACTTGCTCAAGTTCAGAAAAGTCATGGTGACTAAAAATTTGTTCTACTTCAAGCTGCCAAGCTAGATAAATAGGGGATTAAATCTACCCACAAATGATGGTAAAGAGCTAACTTGGCCATGTGCTTGTGTGTGTTGTCCCAACTCTCTTGATGATGAAGATGTGTCCGTCGTCCAAGAACTTCTATCTCCGGAACCTGTCATGATTAGTAGAAACAAGAAACAAAATTCGAGAATAATATTCCTATGAACTACTAGGATGTGGTTGTAAAGTGCTCACAGTAAAGCAAAATATCAATATCTTACAAGTTCTTACCATGCGGCAGGTGGTGACAGGCAACCAGCGGTGTCAAATAACTTCAAAAATTATGTAAAGGGATTGCCAGGGGAACATACGTATACACAGTGTAGAAATATGTGGAGCTGGGTTGGCTATATATGGTAGCAAAAGATTAGCAATAATCAATTCAAAGATACAATGTTGAATAAACGCTCAACGACGTTACTATGCTGGTCCTAGGCTAGACCAGACTAGAGACGCGTGCGTATAACACTAATGAGGTCACAACGTAGCACAACTAGCATCAATAAAGGATACGAAGTAGTTCTGGACAGCAAGATATAAGTGAAGATCACAACGTCAGTAAAGATAATGATGAAAATGAACTGCCAAGCAGGATATACAACAACTCTCTCTCCAACTTTCCTCTTGAAAAGTTTGAGCCAATTTTCTGATAAATTTTTTCAAAGAATGCTACTAACTCAAGCTTTCCAATGCAAAAAGAATCACTCAATTCCGAGTTGACATGAGGAGTCAAAAAATTCTAAAACTGGCTTGAAAACTGGAATAAACTGCGTACGTGAACTTCGGAGGGCAAAAAGACCTATTTAGAAGCCGATTGTGAGGTGCAAAATATTGAACTAGCTTCTGCAACTATTTAGATGTGCCTCATCTCTAGCTTTAATTTGAGTACTCGCGGAGCAAAAACAGACTTTGTATGAGGAAGTTATCACTGTTTTACTGAGCAGTGCACAAAACAGACTCCAATCCGAATTCAGTTACGAGATTGAGTCTAGATAGATCCGAACTTTGTTTTTTTTTCTCTTTTTTTTCCTCACGCTTTTTTTTCTTTTTCTTTCTCTCTTTTTTTCTATCTTTTTTTTTTCTCTGTCTCCTTCCAAAACAAACCAGATAAGATGCAGATTGGATCAAGCCAAGATGTGAATGATCTCAACTATGATTATGACAATTAACGGTGGGTAGCACGTGATGGAAATTGATGGATGTGTAGTGGACAGTGGAAGGGATAACTATGCAACAGCGGCGTGACTAATGTGAACAGAAATCGAAACTCTAAACGAACTAGACACTAAGACCAGCAACTGACACGATGATGTCACTGATAATTCAACTATGCAAGCAATGAATAGAAAATTGGAAAGGCTCAGACTGGCTTGGATAAATGATGAACAGATCTAACTTTTTTTGTGGCTTTTTCTTGGACAAAAGGTAAGAAAATAATAGATGCGATCTAAACTATGAAAAACTATAAAATCTCACCGAGAAACCTGAAAACTAATACCACTTGATAGAGGCGGGGGTGTCCCGATCTTTCGATGAGATGATAACTATCGATTTGGTGAAGATGACTTTGACGATCCGACTACAAACATTCATGACGTTGCGCCTTAGCAATCGCTAAACCAATCTCCTGAGGTTACTGACGATGCCGGAAGCACGATCAACCTGACCACGAAGGTCTATTCCTGCAAGCAATCGAAGAACAAGCAAGAATATGATAAAGCAATCTGAATATTGCGAATATGGATGAAGTATGGATAATTGTGGGGATCCAAAAGCGGTCTTGGTCTGGTCGTTGGACACAAACGAAGTACACGAAGTTGCGTTGGCTAACTTTTAAGTAAACAAATCCCAAGGGAAAAGCTACTAGATGGATATACTTATATAGGAGCAAGGGGTGGCGGCCAAGGAGGTGGGAGCACGTCCCAAGGCAGCCTAAAACTAACCCTAGGTCGTACAAGGCCAATGGGCCCAAGTGGAGGTGATGTAACACCTTTGGACTTGTAGTTTGACTCGGATTCTGCTGCAGCATCAGATTGTTTCGTCCATAATTCAACGCTCCGGACGAATTCGAAGGTGAACCCAATTGGGTTGGAAAGTGCACGAAATCTAGTTTCCAACAAAAAAAGAATCACCCAATTCGGAGTCCGTATGAAAAAGTTGTTAGCGTTTTGAGTCAGGTATGTCTGTGCAGTCCGAATCTGAATCCAGAACGTGAGAAACTTGGACTCTATCTTCTCTTGGCCCAAAAGTGACGTGAGAGGACTTTTTGAACAGCACCTAAACTTCTGCTTTTCCCTTATCTTCATATATGGATTGTCCAAATTTCCCAAGTACTTTTGTTCTGGATAACATAAATAGATTATTGAATAGTTTGCACTAGAAATCATCTGATAAATATGCATGTATGTAATATTTTTGGTCTTATCCAAGGTAGTCATGTCCTCATCAATTATATTACCCATTTTGGATGTTTATGGGCTTTATTTTACACATCTATATCATTTTTGGGACTAACCTACAAACTGGAGGCCCATCCCGAATTGCTGTTTTTTTGCCTATTTCAGTGTTTCGAAGAAAAGGAATATCAAACGGAGTCCAAACGGAATGAAACCTTCGGGGGCGAGCTTTTTGGAACAAACGCAATCTAGCAGACTTAGAGTGGACGTCAAGCAGCAGACAAAGAAGCCACGAGGCAGGAGGGCGCCCTAGGAGGGTGGGCGCGCCCCCCACTCTCGTGGCCCCCTCGGGGCTCAACCAACCTACATCTTCCTCCTATATATCCACATACCCCGAGAACATACAGGAGCACCATGAAAAACTATTTCCACCGCCGCAACCTTCTGTATCCACGAGATCCCATCTTGGAGCCTTCGTCGGTGCTCCACCAGAGGGGGAATCGACCACGGAGGACCTCTACATCATCTCCAAGGCCTCTCCGATGAGTTATGAGTAGTTTACCACAGACCTTCGGGTCCATAGTTATTAGCTAGATGGCTTCTTCTCTCTATTTGAATCTCAATAACAAGTTCTCCTCGATCTTCTTGGAGATCTATTCGATGTAACTCTTTTTGCGGTGTGTTTGTCGACATCTGATGAATTGTGGGTTTATGATCAAGTTTATCTATGAGAAATATTTGAATCTCCTCTAAATTCTTTTATGTGTGATTAGTTATCTTTGCAAGTCTCTTCGAATTATCAGTTTGGTTTGGCCTACTAGATTGATCTTTCTTGCAATGGGAGAAGTGCTTAGCTTTGGGTTCAATCTTGCGGTGTCCTTTCCCAGTGACAGCAGGGGAAGCAAGGCACGTATTGTATTGTTGCTATTGAGGATAAAAAGATGGGGTCTATATCATATTGCTTGATTTTATCCCTCTACATCATGTCATCTTGCTTAATGTGTTACTCTGTTCTTATGAACTTAATACTCTAGATGCAGGCAGGAGTCGGTCGATGTGTGGAGTAATAGTAGTAGATGTAGAATCGTTTCGGTCTACTTGTTGCGGACGTGGTGCCTATATACATGATCATGCCTAGATAATCTAATAACTATGCACTTTTCTATCAATTGCTCGACAGTAATTTTTTCACCCACCGTAATAATTATGCTATCTCGAGAGAAGCCACTAGTGAAACCTATGGCCCCGTGAGGGAGTCCTGGATTAGGGGGTGTCGGATGGCCGGACTATGACCTTTGGCCGGACTCCCGGACTATGAAGATACAAGATTAAAGACTCCGTCCCGTGTCCGGATGGGACTTTCCTTGGCGTGGAAGGCAAGCTTGGAGATACGATATGAAGGTCTCCTCCCATTGTAACCAACTCTGTGTAACACTAGCCCTCTCCGGTGTCTATATAAACCGGAAAGTTTTAGTCCGTAGGACGAACAACAATCATACCATAGGCTAGATTCTAGGGTTTAGCCACTTCGATCTCGTGGTAGATCTACTCTTGTACTACCCATATCATCAATATTAATCAAGCAGGAGTATGGTTTTACCTCCATCGAGAGGGCCCGAACCTGGGTAAAAACATCGTGTCCCTTGTCTCCTGTTACCATCCGCCTAGACGCACAGTTCGGGACCCCTACCCAAGATCAGCCGGTTTTGACACCGACATTGGTGCTTTCATTGAGAGTTCCTCTGTGTCGTCACCTTTAGGCCCGATGGCTTCTTCGCTCGACAATCGTGATACGGTCCGGGATGAGACTTTTCTCCCCGGACAGATCTTCGTATTCGGCGGCTTCGCACTACGGGCCGACTCGTTCGGCCCTCTGGAGCAGATCGAAAGCTACGCCCCTGGCCGTCAGGTCAGGTTTGAAAGCTTAAACTACACGGCCGACACCCGCGGAGACTTGATCTTCGATGGATTCGAGCCACGACCGGGCGCGCCGCACTGTCTCGATAGGCATGATCTAGCTCTGCGGCCGGACAGCGACCAGAGCGCCGCTCAGGTGTTCACTCCGACCATTAGTTTGGAGCCGACTGCGCTAGCCAGGGACGGATGGTTGGACGCCGCCCCAGGAGCCGCAATCTCTGCGGCTAAGAGCCGAATACCAGCCAAGTCCTTTGCAAGGCCAGTAACTCGAAGGTGCCGGGCTCCGTTCCGGACTATGAATATTCTGCACCCCTTTCGATCGAACCCGATCGGGCTCCGATCACAGAGTTCACCGCCGCGGACGTCTTTCAGCACTCACCCTTTGGCGATATCCTAAATTCGCTAAAGTCCCTCTCTTTATCGAAAGAACCCTGGCCGGACTGCGGTCGGGGTGGTTGGGATGCGGACGACGAAGTTCGAAACCCACCCACCACCCACTTGATAGCCACTGTCAAAGATATAACCGACATGCTTGATCTCGACTCTGAAGATATCGACGGTAGGGATAAAGGAGACGATCAAGAACCAGAACCTATAGGGCTCCGGAAAACCACCTCATCTTACGATGTATGCATGGTGGACACATACAATAGAAACGACAACAAGGACCAAAAGGATGCGGCCAAGGATCGCTCCCTCGAAAAACAATCAAAGCGGCGACGTAAGCGCAAGGCCAAGCCCCACCTCGACAAAGACCCAGCCATCGAGCAGGGTGACTCAACGGACGATGAACATGCCGTCGAGCATCCGTCCAAGCTGGGCGGACAATCCGAACAACCAATCCTCGGGAAAGATAATGGCCCGGACGACCTCACACCAGACAAATTGCTGGAACATCAAAACCTCCACCAAAGGCTCGTCGCCACTGCACGTAGCCTGAGAAAGCAGAAGCGGAGGCTCAAGAGAGCGGAAGATGCACTCAGTATCAGATGGGGCAAAGTACTCAATACCGCACATAAGTACGACAGTAGTCGCCACACAAAGAGCTATCCGAAGCGGAAGCTACTACCGGAATTTGACGAAGAGGCCATAAAGCCCCCACAGTCAAAAAATAAGGAAGCCACAAGGTCGGATAGACGACCCTACGATCATTCTTATGCATCAAAGGACGCCGCACTCAATATGGCGCACGATCCGTCCAAGAATTCGCATCAGAAAACTGGCCCAACCAGATCCATCTATAGGCCAAGAAAGCAAGCTCCAATGAGTAATGCAACACAAAAAATACCCGAGCATCGCGGCACGCCTAAATACAGGCAAGCCGCACACCCCCTATGTTTTACCGATGAGGTGCTGGATCATGAATTCCCAGCCGGATTCAAGCCAGTAAACATAGAAGCATACGACGGAACAACAGACCCTGGAGTCTGGATCGAGGACTACATCCTCCACATACACATGGCCAGAGGAGACGACCTCCACGCCATAAAATACTTAGCCCTTAAGCTCAAAGGGCCAGCCCGGCATTGGCTTAAAAGCCTTCCCGAAAACACCATTGGAAGTTGGGCAGTGCTCGAGGATGCTTTCCGGGCAAATTTTCAAGGGACCTATGTCGGGCCCCCGGATGCAGATGATCTGAGTCATATAACTCAGCAGCCCGGAGAGTCAGCCCGGAAGCTCTGGAACAGATTCCTTATCAAAAAGAATCAGATAGTCGACTATCCGGACGCAGAGGCCCTAGCAGCTTTCAAACATAGCGTCCGAGACGAATGGCTCGCCAGACACCTCGGCCAAGAAAAGCCGTGAACAATGGCCGTGTTAACAAGCCTCATGACCCGCTTCTGTGCAGGAGAGGATAGCTGGTTGGCAAGAAGCAGCACCAGCGACCCGAATACGTCCGAACCTAGAGATGGGAACGGGAAGCCGCACCGTAACAAAGAACCGCGCCGGATAAAGGACAACATCCCGATGAGCACGGCAGTAAACGGCGGATTCAAAAGCTCTCGGCAAAATCAGAAAAAGCTGCCCCCCACAGACGATAGGGACGAGCTATCCAACCTCCACAAAATTTGAACAAAATATTTCAAATCCACAGCACTCCGGGGAGACCTGCAAACCATACCCACATAGATTGTTGGGTCTTTAAGCAGTCCGGCAAGCTCAACACCGAACACAAGGGGCTCAACACACCAAGCGAAGAGGACGATGCACCCCACGAGCAGATCACCGGAGAACAAAAGAAGTTCCCACAAGAAGTCAAGACAGTAAATCTACTTCATGTGACGAAAGGGAAGAATAGAACGGCACCTACAACGACACGCGTCGTACAGCCAGCCCCGGAGGAGCAACCCCACTGGTTGTTACAACCAATCACCTTCGATCATCGGGATTACTCTAGAGGAGACCAGAACGCAGGCTGGACTGCCTTGGTCCTAAATCCAATCATTAACGAACTCCAATTTACTAACGTCCTTATGGACGTCGGCAGCGACTTGAACCTGTTGTATCAGGACTCAGTCTGCGAACTCGGGGTACACCCAGTCACAATCCACCTAGACAACACTTCCTTTCAAGGAGTAACCCCAGGTTCGGATACCCCAAGTATGGGTTCCCTTACGTTAGAAGTCACGATCGGATCACCCGACAACTTCCGAAGCAAAAAGCTAACATTCCACATCGCCCCATTCGTAAGTCGCTATCAAGCGCTACTGGGACGTGAAGTTTTCGCCCTCTTTAACGCAATACCGCACTACGCATCCCTTACACTTAAAAGGCCCGGTCCAAAGGGTATCATCTCATTACAAGGGAACATAAATTGACCCCCAAAGTACGGGCAAGGGTGCGGTTCCCTAGGCAGCCGCCCACAAATCCAGCCTTACTATCCCGGACACGCCTCGACGAGTCCGGCGTCAACATGCTTAAATTACCGCATACCCTAATGCAAGGGGCTCCGTGTGCTCACGCCCGGAGACAATACGGCCCAACTCTTGCTCCAACTATATTTTGTTTATTTTGATATAGATTTCCCGCATGCTTCTTTTTTCTCTTTCACTAAGTTCCTCTCTTTCGCAGACGAACATCATGCAACGCCCGCCCAGGATACGGCACGACGGAGACACAGGCGCAGACGTGCAGCAGGGTCCCGTTCCAAGGATTCTCTTCAGATTAAGACCCTGCGTAAACCTTTTTTACTGTCTCTTGTGGATAACATCCCCCGATTTTCTCTATAGCCGAGGAGGAGGCTGGCGTCTTGGCATGTGGCCACGTCAGAATTTTTTTTGCACGTACCTGGACACTAGGGTCTTTTTTACCAAGGGCTCTATTTCGGCCCGTCTTCATAAAGACCGAACACCTTAGGGAGTGTTCGGCGTCGCGAGTTTGGCCCTATATGCACCAGCTCCGAATCATGTCTTTGCTCAAATGTTGGGTTTGCCCGGCTCCTGTGTTTTGCTGCCTTACGTTCCGTTATATCGGCTAACGCGGCACCAGGAGAACTACTGCGATTGTGCCCCGGTTCGGCCGCGTGAGCGCCTCAGTAGAGAAAGCCGAAAACTGACTGTCATGATATAGCGAGAGACTAGTCAACCACTCGATGACTTTCGGAATCTTTAGGATTCCCCCGCATTAACGAAGGGCCGCTTCCCGGCCAGGCAAACTCGCGCCCCGAATTCGGGCGAGCACGGTGCCCCTAGGGGCTATTCAGTAGTCCCACTGTCAAACTCCTATGTCTAAGTGAAAGTGATAAAGCATTATAGTCCGGTTGCCTAGTTTGCCGCGCTACCACCTCCTTTATAGGACCAAGACGTTGGATTAAGTGTGAACAGACCCCTTTTTGCAAACACCCCCGCATTCTATGTGTGGGGGCTGAAGCCAACGGCTGCCATCTTTCAGTTTACATACAAATATATACATTAAACGGCCGCACATGAGGTATCATGATTCTTGCAAGCACAAGTATAAAAAAGCCTTTTTCATAAAAACACAATTCATCTTACAAATAGTATAAGCTATTCGAACACAGCATCCTTTGAGCACTGCGACTCTATTATACGAGCGCCAGGAAGAACTTCCTCAAAATAGTGCTTGGCAGGTACTCGGCTTTCGTCCGAATCTTAGGACGCAACAATACTGGCCTTCATATCTGCCCAGTATGTCTTGACATGGGCAAGAGCCATCTGTGCGCCCTCTATGCACGCTTACCTCTTCATTGCATCAGCATGCGGCACCGAACCAAGAAATTGCTGCACCAAGCCAAATTAGCTCTTCGGCTCCGGCTTCTCCGGCCATAGACAACTCGCAACAAATTTCATGACGAGTCCGGATAATCTGTTCAGCTCCGCCCAGGCAGCTAAACGGTCGAAGACTGACAGTGGGCGCTCTGGATTGTGGTACCGCGACCAAAAAAGCTCTTCCAATTTATGGTCACCTCGGCTACGGAAGTGTTCGGTCGCGTCCGCCGCACTTGCGGCCAAATCCAGATAAGCATTGTCCGAACTCCACAGCCGGTCTAATGGGGCATACTTAGGGTCTCCGAACTTCATCCACAGCATATAAGGCTTTCCAGCCGTGATATCTCTGGCCTGACGCAGCTCCTCCTTCATCGCTCTCATGGCAGAGCGAGTATCCTTGGCTTCGCCCGTGATCTTTTCAAGATCTTTCTGAGCCGTCCTACCTTCTTGCTCAAGCAATCTACAGCGGTCGGTAGCATCCCTCAATTCTATGGCCATCCCGGCCATTTCCTTCTTGCTCTGACAATGAGGAGCCTGTTCGGCTTTTAGCTCCTCAGCCGCTTTAACGACAGCCGCATCACTTTTCCTTGCTTGCTCCTTGGCTCGGGGAAGTTCCGCCCGAAGGTTCTCCACGGCAGCAGCACCATCTACATCAAGTATATATGTATATAAGGCCCGAGCATCAAGCTCCAATTACTGGGTGTCTTTTGAACATACCTTGAGCCTCGTCTAGCCGCTTATTTACAAGCGCGATGTCGGCATCGGCCACGTCAAGTTGCCTCTTTAGTTCGGCAGATTCACCAGTCCGGCTAGCCACCGAGCACCTCGCCACCTTCATGGAATAAGCGACATATTATACCTAGGATTATGATCCTCTGTGCACCGTCGTTCATGACGACACACAGAGTCTCAGGGGCTACCATTCATACAGGGCGCACTTAATATGCGGCTCTACCAAAAGGTACACCTTTTTACATACCTCAAAGCATGTTAGTAAACTCCTGGCAGCTTCGTACAATCCGCTTTCTGCGGATGAAATCCTTCCAATCACCGTATCCATCAACATACAGTGTTCTTCTGAGATGGTCGCCCTACCAAGCAGATCCTTCAGCACCTCCGCCGGCGCGGAAGAGGGTGTCGGACTAGTCTGACGACCTTTCCCAGGGTCCGGACTTGAAAAAGCCCTCCGGGACGATACCTCAGGGTCGCCATCCTCGTAGGACGGGGGAACAAGGGGAGGCGTTTCGCTCTCTATCATCTCTGGACGAAGATCCCCTGAAGATGAGCTCTGCTGAGAAGGGTTGAGATCCGAACTGCAAGATAATGCTTCGGTTATTTTCCTCAGGAATAAAACATGAATGTGATTCATTATGGAACCTCTCCCCTCACTTACGCCTCGGGGGAGAGCGGGTCCCCTTTAGGGGGCGATTCGGCTGAAGCATCCACCGGTGCCGAACCCTCTGACAAAGATTTCTTTCCCCGTTTTGAGGCTATCACCTCTGGGTCTTCAGAGGCAGTCCTTTTCTTTCCCTGGTCGGGAGAATTTTCGATTCTTCCCTTCCTGACGGCCTCCTTCGTGGAGGCGGTAGCTCCTTGGTCCCCCCCTTCGCCTTCTGCCAATGGCGCGGCCTCCAGCATCCTGGTTAGTATGGGATCCGGCACGGTCTCGGGCAGGGGGGCTGGACACCGGATAAGCTTCGCCTTCGCTATCCACTCCTGTTCAAAGGGCAACTCTGTTAAAGGGTAGATTTGATAAAAATATGGATGGTGTGTTCAAATACGAGGCTACTTACTTTAGCATCCGCGTGGTTGCAGCTTAGACCTGCGTCCTCGGACAAATCCGGACACCTTGCTTGTGATCCGAAGAACAATTTGTACATCTCCATGGGTGTCATTCCCATGAAATGTTGTAGGACTCGTGGTCCCTCCGGATTGAACTCCCACAGGCGGAGAGGTCGACGTTTGCAGGGCAGTGTGCGGCGAATCACCATGACTTGCGCCACTATGGTCAGATTGATATCTCTTTCTAGAAGATCTTGAATACGGCCCTGCAGCACGGGCACGTCTTTTGGAGGCCCCCAAATAAGTCCTTCATTAACCCATGACGCCAGCCGTGGTTGGGGACCCGAGCGAAAAGTAGGCGGTGCCACTCATGTGGTGCCCCTAGGGGCTGTGATGTAAAACCAGTCCCGTTGCCATAAGCCGAGCTCCTCTTGAAAAGAGCCTTCGGGCCATGGAGCGTCGTCCATCTTGCTTATTATAGCTCCTCTTCACTCAGCGTGCTGCCCCTCGATCATTTTCGGTTCCACTTTGAAAGTTCTTAGCCACAATCCAAAGTAAGGGGTGATATGGAGGAAGGCCTCGCACACGACAATGAATGATGAGATCTGGAGGATGGACTCCGGAGCTAGGTCGTGGAACTCCAGCCCGTAGTAAAACATAAGCCCCCTCACAAAGGGATCGATCGGGAAGCCTAGTCCCCGAAGGAAGTGGGATGCGAATACCACACTTTCACCAGGCTGGGGAGCGGGAACAGCTTGCCCTTGAGTGGGCAGTCTATGCAAGATTTCGCCAGTTAGATACCTGGCATCTCTTAGCTTTCGCACATCTTCTTCCGTAATGGAGGAAGGCATCCACCGGCCTTGAGGGTCGGAGCCGGACATCTTCAAAGATTCGAAGCGCCTAAAACTAGAGCTTTGGGTGTTGGAACTCGAAGCGGAGGGCGGATTTGATTGGTTTAAGAACAAGGGAGCCGAGCCTCGGTTCCTTTATAAAGGAGGTGAATACCAAGAGCCCTCCCCGCGACCGTTTGAGACTCGCTTTTAATTAGGGAGTCATACCTAAGTCACGGTTGGGTTACACACGCTCGTATTGATGAGAATCCCGGAATAAGGGGACACGATATCTGCTTTGACAAGACATGCCAAGAAAACCGCCTCGCTAAACGCACCAAGGTGGAACGATAAAATAAATAAAAGCCTGGCCGTGGCATGATGTCATGCCGCGGAATACGTCAGCAGATTCAATTGATGCAAATATTATTCTCTCTATGATGGAATGTGGGACTTATTTTGCAGAGCAGGACACTACCCTGGTGTTCAACATCTTCTATGAAATATTCGGAGGAGGAACCCGCCTTGCAATGCCGAAGACAACTTGCCCGCCGGACTCGTCGTCATTGAAGCCTGGTTCAGGGGCTACTAGGGGAGTCCTGGATTAGGGGGTGTCCAAATGGCCGGACTATGACCTTTGGCCGGACTCCCGGACTATGAAGATACAAGATTAAAGACTCCGTCCCATGTCGGGATGGGACTTTCCTTGGCGTGGAAGGCAAGCTAGGCGATACGATATGAAGATCTCCTCCCATTGTAACCGACTCTGTGTAACTCCAGCCCTCTCCGGTGTCTATATAAACCGGAGAGTTTTAGTCCGTAGGACGAACAACAATCATACCATAGGCTAGATTCTAGGGTTTAGCCACTCCGATCTCGTGGTAGATCTACTCTTGTACTACCCATATCATCAATATTAATCAAGCAGGAGTAGGGTTTTACCTCCATCAAGAGGGCCCGAACCTGGGTAAAAACATCGTGTCCCTTGTCTCCTGTTACCATCCGCCTAGACGCATAGTTCGGGACCCCCTACCCGAGATCCGCCGGTTTTGACACCGACACCCCGGGTCTAACTTTTATCATATAAGTTTTCCATCTAACTTTATTTTGCAATCTTTACTTTCCAATCTATATCATAAAAACACAAAAAATATTTTTCTTATCTTATTATCTCTATCAGATCTCACTTTCGCAAGTTACCGTGAAGGGATTGACAACCCCTTTATCGCGTTGTGATGAGGGCGGTGAAGTTGTTGGTGTAGATTGCGGTGATGCTGATGGCCCCCGGCAGCGTTCCGGTGCCACCGGAAGCAAGGGGGAGAGAACCCCCCCTTCTTCTTCTTCTTCATTGACCTTCTCCCTAGATGGGAGAAGGGTTTCCCATCTGGTCCATTGAGAGTTCATTGAGAGTTCCGCTGTGTCGTCACCATAAGGCTTGATGGCTCCGTCAATTGTCTACAGCGATGCAATCCAGGGTGAGGTTTTCCTCCCCGGACAGATCTTCGTATTTGGCGGCTTCGCACAGCGGGCCAACTCACTTGGCCATCTGGAGCAGATCGATAGCTATGCCCTTGGCCATCAGGTCAGGTTTGGAAGCTTGAACTACACTGCCGACATCCGCAGAGACTTGATCTTTGACGGATTCGAGCCCATGACAGGTGCGTCCTACAATCGCGGTGAGCATGACATAGATCTGTCATCGGACAGTGTTCAGGAGATCGCACCTGCAGCTGCTCTAGCTTTAAATCCGGAGCAGATCGTGCCATCCAAGGACGGGTGGATGGACCCCGCCACGGAGGCCGCACACTCAGCGGCGATAGAGCCGAACACATATCTCACTTCCAAGGAGGTCTGTGTCTTTGGACCCTCGGACTCGTCTCCGGCCATAGGCTCCGAACCATGTGCATCCATGCCCATCGAATCTGATTGTGCACCGATCATGGAGTTCAACTCCGCGGATATCTTTCTGCACTCGCCCTTGGGCGATGTGCTAAACTCATAAAAATATCTCTCCCTCTCAGGAAACTCTTGGCCAAACTATGTCCGACTTGAGCGGGAAGCGGACGACGAAGGAATTCGTTGCCCACCCACCACCCACTTAATAGCCACTGTCGATGACTCAACCGGCATGCTTGATTTCAACTCCGAAGACATCGACAGTATGGACGAGATGATGCCGGAGAAAAACCGG
>NC_041387.1:301702281-301715457 GCF_002162155.2 Triticum dicoccoides
GGACACACCCAAAGAAAGAAATGGCGATGATGCAACGGAGGATAATCCCCTCGAGAAGCAAACAAAGCGCCGACGTCAGCGGCGCCACTCTAAAGCCCGCCATAGCAAAAACAGCGATACCGGCACAAGAAAGAGTAATACCCCGGATGACGCTAAAGATAGTGACGACCCCATAGACCCAGCGATGGAGTAGGATGAGCTAGGAGACAGCAAACATAGTCCGGGGCCGCTGTCCGATCACAACAATGCCGAAGACAAAACTTATGAACCTGTCTCCGGAGAGGAGATCAGTCCGGACGACGATGCACACATCATCCCGGAAAAGCATTTGGAACAAGAGCACCTCCACAGAAGGCTTATTGCCACCGCGATGAGCTTGAAGAAGCAGAAGCGACGGCTTAAAACCGTGCAGGATACGCTCAACCACAGATGGAACAAAGTGTTCGACACTGACGAAATATACGACGGTGATCACCACACAAAGAGCTACCCAAAACACAAGTTGTTACCCGAATTCGATGACGAGGCTATCGCGCCCATTCCGCTGAAGAACAATTCGGCTGATCTGCTAGACCGACCACCCCGTGGCCGAGACCGAGCGACTAATGACGCCGCACACAAATTAGCACACGATCTACGTGAGCACCTGGACAAAAGGGCCGGTATGCCCAGGTCCATCTATGGATCTAGGTAGCGTGTTCCTACGCAGGATCACGGCCACCAAACCGACTATAGTGATAGACTACCAACTCGGAATCGACACCGAACACTACAGCCGTCAGACGCATGCCACGACATATCAAAATACAGGGGTGCCGTGCACTCCCTGTGCTTCATCGATGAGGTGCTGGATCATGAATTTCCAGAGGGGTTTTAACCCATAAACATCGAGGCATACGACAGAACGACAGACCCTGCAGTCTGGATTAAGGACTTTATTCTTCACATCCATATGGCTCTCGGAGATGATCTCCACGCCATCAAATACCTGCCCCTCAAGTTGAAAGGACCAGCTCATCACTGGTTGCAAAGCCTCCCCGAAAATTCAATTGGAAGTTGGGAGGAACTCGAGGACGCTTTGAGGGCAACCTTTCAAGGGACCTATGTCCAACCTCCGGACGCAGATGATTTAAGTCACATAATCCTACAACCCGGAGAATCAGCCCGTAAGCTTTGGAACAGACTTCTCACCAAGAAGAACCAAAGCATCGACCGTCCGGGTGCCGAAGCCTTAGCAGCTTTCAAACACAGTGTCCGGGAAGAATGGCTCGCCAGACACCTCGGCCAGGAAAAGCAAAGGACAATGGCAGCCGTAACAACTCTCATGACCCACTTTTGCGCGGGCAAGGATAGTTGGTTGGCTCGCAGCGGCACTAGCGACCCAGGCACATCCGAAATCAAGGATGGCTATGGGAAGCCGTGACGCAATAAAAACGAGCGTCGAAATAAGAAAGACTGCCCAGACAACACAGCGGTAAATGCCAGATTCAGGGGCTCTTGAACCGGTCAATGGAAAAAGCAATTTAAAGGCAGCAGAGATGGACCATCCAGCCTAAATAAAATTCTAGTCAGATCCTGTCAGATTCATGGCACCCCCGAGAAACCTGCAAATCACACCAACAGAGAATGTTGTGTCTTTAAGCAGGCCGGCAAGCTAAAAGCCGAACACAAGGGGAGGGAGCCGCCAAGTGAAGACGAGGACAACCTCGCCAGCCAAACACTGGGCGACAGAAAAAATTTCCACCAGAGGTCAAAACAGTGAACATGATCTACGTCACCCACAGACCAAAGAGGAAGCGCAAACACGCACTCCGAGACGTATACACTGTAGAGCCCGTCGCCCCCAAATTCAACCCATGGTTGGCCTGCCCGATCACTTTCGATCGCAGGGATCATCCAACTAGTATCCGGCATGGAGGTTCGGCTGCCTTGGTACTCGACCCAATAATTGACGGATACCATCTCACCGAGTCCTCATGGGCGGCGGCAGTAGTCTTAATCTGATATATCAGGACACTATCCGCAAGATGGGGTTAGACCCGTCAAGAATAAGCCAAAGCAGTACTACCTTTAAAGGATTAATACCAGGCGTAGAGGCCCGCTGTACGGGCTCTCTTACATTATAGGTTGTATTCGGTACTCCCGACAACTTTCGAAGCGAAGAACTAATCTTTGACATCGCTCAATTCCGAAGCGGCTATCATGCACTACTTGGAAGAATGACCTTTTCTCGTTTCAATGCAGTGCCACATTGCACTTATCTTAAACTTAAGATGCCCGGTCCACCTGGCGTCATCACAATCAGCGGTAATACAGAGCGTTCCTTGTGTGCTAAAGAATATGTGGCGGCTCTAGCAGCCGAACCACTGAACGGCCTCTCCAACCCAAATAAATGATCGATCTTTGAGATCACGGATACGGCTAGACGTGTCTGGTGCACCACCAGTTGTAGCAGCCTAGATATACCTAAGCTTGGTCAATGGATATTCCCCCATATGTGGTGCTAGGGGCTGCCCGCATGTAAAAGGGTCCATAGTTCAGCTCGACCCTATTAATACACAATAGATTGAATTCTCATGGTTCATTAAGAATAACCAACTCTTCGCACGGTCACACCAGATTCTTTCACCTGGTTTTTTTACAGATGACCATCGTGCTACACCCTTCCATGATACGGCACAACGGAGACAAAGGCGCAGACGTGCAGCTGGGCCCCGTTAAAAGGTTTCTTTTTAGATTAAGACCCTGTGTAAACCTTTTTTTATTGTATCTTGTTGCCTCACACCCTCCGGGCACTTAAAATAACAAAGAGGGATACTGGCATTATTGGCAAATTCTTTTGTCATGCCAGATTAATGCACGTACCTGGAAATTCAGGGCTCATTATCGAGGGCAGTACTCAGCCCAGTATATGTTGTAAAGTCTGAATACCTTCGAGAGTATCAGGCATCGCGAGTTTGGCCTTATATGCATCAGCTCCGAATAATGTCTTTGGTCAATAGTTGGGTTTGCCGGGCTCCCGTGTTTTGCTACCTTACGTTCCGCTCTATCGGCTAAGGTGGCACCGGGAGAACTACTAGGCTTGTGCCCTAGTTCATCCGGATGAGCACCTCAGTAGAGAAAGATGAAAAGTGACTGTCATGATGAAGCGAGAGACTGGTCAACCACTCGATGACTAAGCGGAATCTTCACGATTCCTCCACATTAACGAAGGACCGGTTTCCCTGTCACGTATGTACGCGCATTGTATTCGGATGAACGCGGATATACCAAGGGCTATATAGTAGCCCACCGTCAAACTCCTATGGCTAAGTCAAAGTGTTAAAGCCATATAGTCCGATTGCCTTGTTCGCCGCGCCACCACCTCCTTAATGGACCAAGACGTTGGATCAAGTTTGATTACGTGCTTTGCCGAACACCCCCGCATTATATGCGAGGGGGCTGAAGCCGACGACTGCAAACTTTCAGGTTATATACATATATACATAAGCGGCCACACAGGAGGCACTACAATACTTTACGGGCAAAAGTATAAATATAGCCTTTATTATCAAAAGCATTGTTTTTACAATCACGATACATGTCACTAGAACATGGTATTCTTTGAGCACCGAGCCTCTATTAAACGGGCACCTTCTAAGACTTCTTCAAAATAGTGCTCGGGCGAGTCCTGGCCCCCGGGCGGACCCCCGGTTGCAATATCGGTGGCCTCCATCTTCGCCCAATATGTCTTAACACGGGCAAGGGGCATACACGCACCCTCTATGCACGCCAACCTCTTGACAGCGTTGATATGTGGCACAACATGAATAAATCGTTGCACCAAACCAAAATAACTATCTGGACATGGTTCCTTCGGCCATAGATGATCTACAACAGCTGGTTCCTTCGGCCACAGATGATCCATGACAGCTGGTTCCTTCGGCCACAGATGATCCACGACAGTCTTCATGGCAATCCCAGACAACCTATGGAGCTCGGCCCACTCGACCATTTGCTCATTCAATAGCAGCGAACACCTTGGATTACTAAACTGCGACCAGAACAATCTTTCCACCTCATGGTCTTTTGGATCTTTGAAATACTCAGTCGCATCAGCAACACTCTTTGCTAAATCCAAGTATGCGTCTGCAGAACTCCACAATTGATCAAGAGGGGCATACTGTAACGCCCCGGATCCGATGCGCCAGGTGTCTTCCAGTTATTCACCGTCGTTGCCATGTCATTTGCTTACATGTTGCATTTTTCCATGTCATCATGTGCATCTCATTGTGCATACGTGTTCGTCTTATGCATCTGAGCATTTTCCCCGTTGTCCGTTTTGCAATCCGGCACTCCTATGTCATCTGGCGTCCCCCTTTTGTCTCTTGTTGTGAGCAGGTGTTAAACATTCTCGGTATGGACCGTGATTTTCCCAGCGGCCTTGGTACACCACCGGTAGACCGCCTGTCAAGTTTCCGGCCATTTGGAGCTCGTTTGATGCTCCAACGGTTAACCGGGTAACCGCAAAGCCCTCTTTTGTGTGCAGCCCAACACCCCTCCAAAGTGGCCCAATAACCCTTGCAAACCCCCTCCATGCTCTCGGCCGTTCGTTCACGATCCTGTGGGTGAAAACTACACCTCATTTGGACACTCCTAGCTCCCTCTACGTATAAATATGTGCCCCTACCCGAAATTCTCGCAGATAAACCCTAAAAATCCTCCCCTCTCCGCGCCGGACATGTCCGCCCGCCGCCGGACGAATCCCGTCGCCGCCCGCGGCCAGTGGCGTGCTGCCACGTCACCCCGCCGCCGTCCCCGCGCCGCAGCCCGCCAGGGCCCGGATCAGGCCCTCCCGGCCCGCGCGCCCGTCCCCACCGCCTGGAGCCCCGCGCCGCCGCGCCTTCTCGCTGGCCGCTGCCCGATCCCCGCCCGCGCCGCCTCCGCCCGTCACCGGAACCTCGCCGCCCGCCGTCTCGCCGGCCGCCTCCGCCGGCCGGCGCCGCCCAGCCTCCCCGCCCGCCGGCCGCCGCCCCGCGCCGTCCGGCCGCCAGATCCGGCCGACGCCCCGTCTCCGGCCACCTCCTCTCCTACTCCGGCGAAGCTCCAGGCTGACCTCGGTTCCCATGCCCGAAGCCCTAGATCCAGATCCAAAGAGGTTGACCCTGGATTTTCTCTAAGTCCCGAAGTTTTCATCATTTTGTGCCCATGTTCATCGCATCATAACTTCATGTGTGCTGCTCCGTTTTGCGTGCATAATATATCAAAATGTTCAAAATGAGTTGCTCTTCATTTGAATCCATTGTGCCATGTTTTTTGGAGTTCATTTTGATGCCCTAATCATCGTTGCAAGAGTGCTATATGATATTAACAGCTGTCTGTTAACAGAACTTGATGATTTGTCTTTTTCATTGCATTTTGGGTGTGCATCCTTTGAGCTTGATGTCTAAATGAGTTTTGAGATAAATAATGCCATCTTTACAGTGGTGCAATCCATGTATTTTTGTGAGTCTTGTAGTGAGTGCATCGAGCTCGTGAAGTAGGGTACTTGCTGTTACTGTTTTGCTAGTTTGAATCTGCTATATCATGATGCTATGTAAACCTGCTGCTACAAGTCATTCTATGCATAATCTGGAGATGTACACTAAGGATGTTTTGTTATACATGGCATTCTCTATCCATTCATGCCCCTGGTTGCATTTATAGCCTGCTGTAGATTGTTGTAATCGTTATCTCAAGTTGCTAAATAATGTTGCTGTTAGCCTGTTAACATTAAGTTCAGTTTTGCCATGAGTTTTTCTAGTGATCCATGCACCCTATGAACTTGTTCTTGCCATTCTTAGCTTCTCAAACATGTCTTCTTACTGTTGGTTGCCTTTTCATGCCATGTATTGCTCTGTGGTGAGTGGTTCAAGCTCACCAACATGCCTAATTGTTGTTCCTCCCATGTATGAATCTGTCATATCATTTGCCATGTTTGCATGGATGATACCATATTTTCTGTTGATCTTTACAATTAGTTCAGTAAGGGAGTTTTGTTCTTTGTCTTTAGTACTAGTATGCATGCCTTTGTTTGCCATGATAAGTTCCTGTAACATATTGTTTGATAGCTCTAAACATTGCAACCTGATGTTATTTCTGCTAAGTCTGAAACTGTTATGATTTGCAATCTTGACATGTCCTTTTGAGCATGTTATAGTGTTTTCTGGAGATAGCTCAGTGTTCATGTTTTGTCATGCTTTACCTGTACTTCATGCCCACGCCTTTTGTTCTCATTTTGAGGTGTATAGCATATTATTTTGATGCTTGCTCGATGCCTAATTGCTGTTTTGGACAGCTTGTCCTTTAAACTTGTTTCATGTGTATGTGTTGAACCGTTGCTCCGTTTTGAGTGTGCTCTATATGAAACTTGCTTGATTTTGCATGTAGTTTCATATTATCAGGTTGCATCCTTGTTTTGAGGTGTTTGATTGATGTTGGGTTGCATTTTTCATCAATGCCATGTTTTACTTATTTTGCTCATATCTTCTAGGCCGTAGCTTCGAATTAAATGAACTTTATGTGTAACTTGACTAGAATCTCGTGTAGATCATCTTGGTGCATCTTAACTTTCTGTTTAAAAACTTTAACATAAGGTTTATTCAGTTCTGGACCAATTTCTAAATTTGCACATCAGGACTTACCGGAATTGTTATATGTTGTTCCCGGCGTCATTTAAACTTGTTTTGATGTGTTGTTCCTGTATGCATCCTCTCTTGCCATGAGTAGCCTCATCTAGCTTTGTCATGCATCATTCTTGGTTGTGCATCATGTCTTGTCTATCTATGGTGTGTTTACCATGGTGTGTGCTTCTTCTCGATAGTTCCTGTTTCATTGCGATCGTGAGGATTCGTTCATCTACGCTTGGTTCGGCTTCATCCGTTCGTCTTCTTCACGGACTCGTTCTTCTTCCTTGTTGGATTTCAGGCAAGATGACGTCACCTTGAATCTCACTACTATCATTGCTATGCTAGTTGCTTCGTTCTATCGCTTTGCGGCGCTTCCTATCATTTGCTCTTCAAGCCTCCCAATTTGCCATGTCAGCCTCTAACCTTTTTTACCCTTCCTAGCAAACAGTTGCTTGGCTATGTTACCGCCTTGCTCAGCCCCTCTTATAGCATAGTTAGTTGCAGGTGAAGTTGAGGATTGCTCCATGGTGGACAGGATCATGTTGGGATATAACAATATCTCTTATATTATTAATGCATCTATATATTAGGTAAAGGGTGGAAGGCTTGGCATTATGCCTGGTGTTTTGTTCCACTCTTGCCGCCCTAGTTTCCGTCATATTGGTATTATGTTCCCGGATTTTGCGTCCCTAACGCGGTTGGGTGATTTATGGGACCCCCTTGACAGTTCTCCTTGAATAAAACTCCTCTAGCAAGGCCCAACATTGGTTTTACCATTTGCCTACCACCTATACCTTTCCCTTGGGAGTAATTAACCCGAGGGTCATCTTTAATTTAGCCCCCCCCGGGCCAATGCTTGTCTAAGTGTTGGTCCAAACTAGAGCACCGTGCGGGACCATCCCTTGGCAACTTGGGTTACATTGGTACCTGTACGCTTAGCTTATCCGGTGTGTCCTAAGAATGAGATACGTGTGACTCTTATCGGGATTGTTGACACATCGGGCGGTCTTGTTGGTCTTGTTTTACCATTGTCGAAA
Source organism: Triticum dicoccoides (assembly GCF_002162155.2). Taxonomy (NCBI): domain Eukaryota; kingdom Viridiplantae; phylum Streptophyta; class Magnoliopsida; order Poales; family Poaceae; genus Triticum; species Triticum dicoccoides. The sequence continues at coordinate 301,709,966 of NC_041387.1, forward strand.
TGTCTTGTAAACCGGGATTCCGAGACTGATCGGGTCTTCCTGGGAGAAGGAATATCCTTCATTGACCATCTGAGCTTGTGATCGGCTAAGTTGGACACCCCTGCAGGGTATAAACTTTCGAGAGCCGTGCCCGCGATTATGTGGCAGGTGGGAATTTGTTAATGTCCGGTTGTAGATAACTTGACACTTGACTTCACTAAAAACGCATCAACCGGGTGTGTAGCCGTGATGGTCTCTTTTCGGCGGAGTTCGGGAAGTGAACATGTTTTTGGGTTATGATTGACGTAAGTAGGAGTTCAGGATCACCTCTTGATCATTGCTAGCTTCACGACTGTTCCGCTTGCTCTCTTCTCGCTCTTATTTGTGTATATTAGCCACCATATATGCTTAGTCGCTGCTGCAACCTCACCACTTTACCCCTTCCTTTCCATTTAAGCTTTGCTAGTCTTGATACCCATGGTAATGGGATTGCTGAGTTCTCGTGGCTCACAGATTACTACAACAACTGTTACAGGTACAGGTTATGTGATGATCATGACGTGAGAGCGATGTTTGCTTGTTTTGGAGTTCTTTTTCTGCTTCTTCTTCGATCAGGGGATAGGTTCCAGGTCGGCAGCCTGGGCTAGCAGGGTGGATGTCGTTTGAGTTTCGGTTTGTGTTTCATCCATAGTCGGATGGTGATCTTATGTAAGACGATGCTGTATTCGTGTGGCATTGTATGCCTTTTGTATGTATCCCCATCTATTATGTAATGTTGATGTAATGATATCCACCTTGCAAAAGCGTATCAATATGCGGTTCTATCCTTGGTGGGACCTTCGAGTCTCTTTAGGATAGTATCATATATTGGGCGTGACACATACTTCGGATCGCCAAACTTCGTTCGCAACAAAAAGGGCTTCCCAGCCGCGATATCACCGGCTTGCCGAAGCTCTTCCCGCGTCGCTCTGATTTCAGAGCGAGTTTCCTTTGCTGCTTGCAAGGCCTTCCTTAGGTCAGTCATCTTCGTTTGATTTTCCCTTTCAAGAAGCTCATATCGGCTGCCGGCATTTTGCAGCTCAAGAGCCATGTTGGCTATTTTATCCTAAGTCTGGCGATGAGCAGCCTGTTCGGCTTTTAATTCTTCGGCTGCCTTCAGGGCGGCCGCATCACTTCTCCTGGCTTGCTCCTTGGCCCAGGCAAGTTCTGCCCGAAGGGTCTCAACGGCGGCAGCTCCATCTGCAGTCAAAGCATACTATAAATACTAGCATCATGCTCTTATAAATATTTGCTGACCACCCAAATATACATACGTTGTGCCTCGTCAAGCTGCTTGTTCACAAGCGGGATGTTCGCATCCGCCACGTCAAGTTGCCGCCTCAGTTTGGCAAATTCAGCAGTCCGGTCTGCCACCGGATCTATAGCCGCCTGCGCACAAACACATCGCTATCATTACTTGAGACTATGATCCTCTGCTCGCCTCGTTCGGACGGCAACCAGAGTCTCAGGGGCTATTATCTATACAAAGCACACCTTGCGTGTACGATCAAAAATATATCAATTTGCGTACCTCGAAGCCTCGTAGTAGGCTTGTAAAAGCTTCATTCAACCTGCTTTTCACGAATGAAATCCTCTCCACCACCATACCCAGTAAGGTACGTTGCGCCTCTGATATATCCGCTTGCTGCAGAAGACCCACAATGTGTCCGGTTGTACATTGGACAACCCCAGAATTTTTCTGTTGGTCTCCTTAGGAGTCGAGAACTCCGGATTTCGGGCGGCCGAAGAGTTGCCTTCTGGCCCTTGCGGATTCGGACAGATCCACCGGGACGACACCTCAGGGTCGTCCGCCTCATGGGGCGGGGAAGCAGGAGGAGGCGTTTCGCTCTCCATCATCTTCGGAAGAAGATCCCCCGAGGATGAACATTGTGGAGAAGGGCTATGAGCCAGACTGCAAAACATATGTCTCGGTTGTTATTCTCACGAAAAGAACGGGGCATGCTTAATAAAGTGCCTTTGTTCACTTACGGCTCGGTCGAGGGCTGGCCCCCTTGTGGGCGCTGTGCGGTAAGGATGCCCTCTGGCGCAGGGCCCCCTGGTGAAGGTTTCTTCCCTCATTTGGAAACCTTCATTTCCAAGTCTTCAGAGGCGGCCTGTAACACCCACGATGCGGCTATATCTCCCACGTGTCGAAGCACGACTTAGAGGCATAACCGCATGGTGGTTTAGTTGCAAGAAGGGTCATCTTCACACAATCCCATGTAATGAACAAGAATGGGATAAAGAGAGTTGGCTTACAATCGCCACTTCACACAATACATAATTAGGATCATACATCATTCAAATACACTCATAGACCGCATATGGTCAAATTCAAATGAAAAGAAGACAACCCCAAATGCTAGATCCCCGATCGTCCCGACTGGGCTCCTCTACTGATCATCTGGAAACGATACATAGTAACGCCCAAGGTCCTCGTCAAACTCCCACTTGAGCTCGGTCGCGCCATCTGCGCTGATATCCTCGGCACCTGCATCTGTTTTGGTAGAATCTGTGAGCCACGGGGACTCAACAATCTCACACCCGCGAGATCAAGACTATTTAAGCTCAGAGGTAGGAAAAGGGGTGAAATGGTGGAGCTGCGGCAAGCACTAAGCATATATGGTGGCTAACATGCGCAAGTGAGAGCGAGAAGAGAAGCAACGCATCGGTCGAGAAGCTAGAAGCGATCAAGAAGTGATCCTGAAACTACTTACGTCAAGCATAACTCAGACCGTGTTCACTTCCCGGACTCCGCCGAGAAGAGACCATCACGGTTCACACACGGTTGATGCATTTTAATGAAGTCAAGTGTCAAGTTATCTACAACCGGACATTAACAAATTCCCATCTGCCTCATAACCGCGGGCCCGGCTTTCGAAAGATAATATACCCTGCACAACAAAGGATATACAAGCTCTCACGGTCAACAAAGGATATACCTTCTCCCGGGAAGACCCGATCAGCCTCGGAATCCCGGTTCGCAAGACATTTCGACAATGGTAAAACAAGACAAGCAAAGCCGCCCGATGTGCCGACAAATCCCGATAGGAGTCGCACGTATCTCATTCTCAGGGCACACCGGATGAGACATCCTACGAGTAAAACCAACCCTCAAGTTTCCTCAAGGTGGCCCCGCAGTCTACTCAGTTCGGACCAACACTCGAAGGAGCACTGGCCCGGGGGGGGGGTTAAAATAAAGATGACCCTCGGGCTCGCGAAAACCCAAGGGAAAAAGGCTTAGGTGGCAAGTGGTAAAACAGAGGTTGGGCCTTGCTGGAGGAGTTTTATTCAAAGCGAACTGTCAAGGGGGTCCCATAAATCACCCAACCGTGTAAGGAACACAAAATCAAGGAACATAACACCGGTATGACGAAAACTAGGGCGGCAAGAGTGGAACAAGTCACCAGGCATAAGGCCGAGCCTTCCACCCTTTACCAAGTATATAAGGTGCATTAATTAAACATGAGATATTGTGATATCCCAAAATATCCATGTTCCGACCAGGAACAAACTTCAACTTCACCTGCAACTAGCAACGCTATAAGAGGGGCTGAGCAAAAGTGGTGACATAGCCAAACAACGGTTTGCTAGGAAAGGATGGTTAGAGGTTTGACATGGCAATAGGGAGGCATGATAGACAGTGGCAGGTAGAGCTAACATAGCGATAGAGCGAGTTCTAGCAAGCAAACATAGAAGTGATATCGAAGGTATGGTCATCTTGCCTGCAAGGTTCTCGGAGTTGTCGAAGGCTTGATCCTCGTTAGCGTACTCAACAGGTTCCTCGTGCACGTACTCGTCTCCCGTCTCTACCCAAAGCAAGAACACAAGCAAAGGAACTATAATAAATCACGGTGCAATGCACAAGCAACATGATGCAATACATGTCATGATATGCGAGATGTGATATGCAAAGCGTATGCGTGCTTTGGGAGGAAAAAGGATGAACAAGGCATCAACTTGGCAAACCAAGTATGCCGCTGGAAAGATGAGATGATTTCGGTTGAAATCGATATAAGGATCACCGGGAACGGATGCACGGTTTGCAAATGGCAAGCAAAACAAGAATGACACAAAGCTGCGATTAACAGCACGATGCTACTTAGCATGCAACAATAAACTATGCTACAGCACCCCAACATAAAAACAAAGCATATGGCAGTGATCTACAGGAGATGCTTAACAAAACAGGAACACTAAGCTATGGCTAAATCACATCATAACAGGTTCAAACAAGCATGGTGAAAGTGCAAAAAATATCAGGTTGGACATGGCATAAACAGCATGACGAAACAATGTTCAGAGCAAGTTATCAACATGCTACAGGAACTTATAATAGCAAAACAAGACATGGCATGAATCTACTCAAAGCATAGATCAAAAGTCCCTTACTGACCATAAGCCAAAAGGATCAGAAAATATGATGGCACCCATGTGAACACAGCAAGTTTCGTTAACAGATTCAGCAAACAGAGCATGGCATAAACAGAATTACGAAGGAACCTTCGTGAGCTCGATTCACTCACTACAGAGCATTTCGTGATAAACTAAGCATACATCCATCAAGAAGACATGGCATAGAAGCTATACATGGCAAGAACAACACCATAGTATACACAGATCAACTACAACAACCTTGGCAAGATTGAATAACATGTAAACAATCTACCAGGAAACATTTTGAAGCAAACGTACAGCACGAAAATGACATGCTAGACTACTCCATAATTGCAAGGGCCATGGATGGATAGAGCTAACCATATGTTCAAAACATCCTTACTAAAGTAACTCAAAATATGCATGGATCTCTCTGTAGCATCATGTTTACATGGCATCAAAATAACAGCAGAATAGGGACTAAAATCAACAATATCACGAAGCCTAGTTTGCATGCTTGTGCTAGTCACCACATTGGTCACAAAAATACATGGCAAGTACCTCAGTAAAGAAGACATGGTATAGTTCAAAACACATGTAGGGATCAAGTACATAGGATGCACACATCAATCATGGCAAAAATGACAAAAGTGCATGTTCTGATAAGAATCTGAAACTAACATTATGAAGCACTCTTCCAACAGCATTTCGGGCAGCAAGATGAGCTCAAATGAAAATGATGCAATGAGATGAAATGATGTACTCTTCGAGGCGAACGATTCGGTATGCTGCGTGCCCAAAACGGAGCCACGAGCGCGAAGTTGTGGTGCGATGAACATGCAACAAAATTTAATGACAGATAAGGACTTAGATGAATTTCGTGGGAGAAGTCAACCTAGGTCCAGATCCGATCTGGCTCGCGGATCGAGGACGGCGGCGGCTCGCCGGAGAGGACGAAGAGGAACTCCCGAAGGCGGCGGAGGAGGTCCGGCGCAGCTGGGCGGCGGTAGAGGCCGGCGACGGCGCCGCGGGTTTCGGGGCGGCGCGGAGACTCGGGCGGCGGAGAGCGGCGATGGGCCGCGGGGGGCCCACGCGGG
>NC_041387.1:301716107-301723272 GCF_002162155.2 Triticum dicoccoides
CGGGGCCACGTGGCAGCTCCTGGATGGACGCGGGCGGCGGCGGGATTCGTCCGGCGGCGGGCGGACGTGTCCGGCCCGGTCCGGATGCGTCCGGTGGCGGCGGGGAGGAGTTTTGCTAGGGTTTGCCCGAAAATTTTGGGGATGGGCACATATTTGTAGGTAGAGGGAGCTAGGAGTGTTCAAATGAGGTGCGGTTTTCGCCCACACGATCGTGATCCGACGACAGAGAGCATGGAAGTGACTTAGATGGATTATTGGGCTGTTTTGGAGGGGTGTTGGGCTGCAACTCAAAAGAGGCCTTTGCGGTTATGCGGGTAACCGTTGGACTACCAAACGAGCTCCAAATGACCCGAAACTTGACAAGCGGTCTACCGGTGCTATACCAGGGCCACTTGGCAAGGCTCGGTCCATTCCTAGAACGTTTAACACCCGCACACAAAAAAAAGACAAGAGGGGTGCGCCGGTGCATGTGGGAGTGTCGGATTGCGAAACGGACAACGGAGAAAATGCTCGGATGCATGAGACGAACACGTATGCAAAATGAAATGCACATGATGACATGATATGATATGCATGACATGAATAAAATGCAAAACAAAAGACAAAACCCAACCACGGAGGGAATATCATATCACATAGCCCAAAATGGCAAGAGTTGGAGATACAAAGATGGAAAGTTACATCTGGGGTGTTACAACACTCCACCACTACAAGAGGATCTCGTCCCGAGATCTAGGACTGAAAGAACTCTGGATATTTGGAACGGAGGTGATCCTCGCGCTCCCAGGTGGCTTCACGATCGGAATGGCGTGACCACTTCACTTTCAGGAATTTGATTGACTTGTTGCGAGTCTTGCGCTCGGTTTCTTCAAGAATAGCAATGGGGTGCTCATGATAAGAGAGATCTTCTTGGAGGTTGATCTCTTCGAAGTTGATAGTGCGCTCAGGAGTCTTGAAGCAGTTGCGAAGCTGTGACACGTGAAACACATCATGCACGTTTGCGAAGTTGGATGGAAGCTCAAGTTGATAGGCGAGGTCGCCTCTTTTGCCAATGATCTTGAAAGGACCCACGTATCTAGGGGCAAGCTTCCCTTTGATACCGAAGCGACGAGTGCCTTTCATTGGAGAGACGCGGAGGTAGACATGGTCTCCGATTTCAAAAGCCAAGTCACGGTGCTTGCTATCATAGTAACTCTTTTGGCACGATTGCGCGGCTTTGAGATTCTCATGAATGACTTTGCACATTTCTTCGGCTTCTGTGATCAAGTCATTGCCAAGAAGTTGGCGTTCACCTGTCTCAGACCAATTGAGAGGAGTACGGCACTTTCTGCCATAGAGAATTTCGAATGGGGCCTTGCCCGAACTCGCTTGGAAGCTGTTGTTATAGGAGAACTCGGCATATGGAAGACAATCTTCCCACTTCATACCGAAAGAGATGACACAAGCCCTAAGCATAACTTCAAGAATTTGATTGACTCGCTCGACTTGGCCACTTGTTTGAGGATGGAAAGCTGTGCTGAAACGAATGTTGGAGCCCATGGTCTTCTGAAAGGATTCCCATAACTTAGAAGTGAAGATGCTTCCACGATCTGAAGATATCAATTGTGGAATGCCGTGCAAGGAGACAATTCTGGAGGTGTATAGCTCTACCAGCTGAGCTGCTGTGATAGATTCTTTGATAGGAAGAAAATGAGCCACTTTAGTAAGCTTGTCAATGACAACGAAGATAGCATCATTTCCACACTTGGACTTAGGAAAACCAGTCACGAAGTCCATCTCGATATGGTCAAACTTCCATTCCGGAATAGCAAGAGGTTGGAGGAGACTAGCTGGTCTTTGGTGTTCTGCTTTCACCCTTCTGCAGACATCACTTGCATTCACAAATTGAGTAATTTCTCGCTTCATTCGAGTCCACCAATACGACTGCTTGAGGTCATGGTACATCTTTGTACTTCCAGGATGAATGGATAGGAGGGAATTGTGTGCCTCATTCATGATGACTTTTCTCAAATCAGCTTTTGGAACCACAATTCGATCCTCGAAGAAAAGAGTATCTTTGTCATCCAAGCGATAGCACTTGTATTTGGGAATGCCCTTGTCAATACCATGTTTCACCTTCTTCACCATGGTATCGAGGAGTTGTGCCTCACGAATTTGATCTTCCAAAGTAGGAGAGACTATGAGGTTGGCAAGAAAGCCTTGAGGAACAACTTGAAGATTCAGCTTGCGGAAGGCTTCACAAAGATCCGGTTGAAATGGCTTGAGAATTAGACTATTGCAATAAGCCTTTCTGCTCAGAGCATCTACAATCACATTCGCCTTGCCAGGAGTATATTCAATACTCGGATTGTACTCTTGAATCATTTCGACCCATCGAGTTTGCCTGAGGTTAAGGTTGGGTTGAGTGAAGATATACTTGAGACTCTTGTGATCGGTGAAAATGTCCACTTGCCTTCCCAATAAGAGATGTCTCCATGTTATCAATGCATGGACAACTGCCTCCAACTCAAGATCGTGAGTGGTGTAGTTCTTTTTGTTGGGCTTCAACTGACGAGAGGTATAGGCCACAACTTTTTTCTCTTGCATCAACACAGCACCGCGAACTTGAAGGGCAGCATCACAGAATACTTCGAATGGCTTGGATTCATCAGGAGGAGTTAAGACAGGAGCTGTGACTAGCTTCTCTTTGAGGGTGTTGAAAGCGACGTCACACTCAGGCGTCCAGACATACTTGACATGCTTCTGGAGGAGGTTGCAAAGAGGCTTTGCAATCTTAGAGAAGTTCTCAATGAATCTTCGGCAATAGCTTGCAAGACCAAGAAAACTGCGAAGCTGCTTGACATTCTGAGGAGGTTCCCAATTCACAACTGCAGACACCTTCGCGGGATTAACAGCAATGCCCTTGGCAGAGATGATATGACCAAGGTAAAGAACTTCATCAAGCCAGAACTCACATTTGGAAAACTTCGCATAGAATTGATGCTCTCTGAGCTTGTTGAGCACCAATCGCAAATGTTTGGCATGATCCTGCTTATTCTTGGAGAAGACCAAGATATCATCGAGATACACTAGAACGAATTCATTGGTGTAGGGGTTGAAGATAAAGTTCATCATGCGAGAGAATGTTGGAGGAGCATTGACAAGGCCGAAAGACATGACAGTATATTCATAAGAACCATAGCTTGTTCTGAATGTTGTCTTTGGAATATCTTGTTCACGAATGCGAATCTGATGATAACCCATATGAAGGTCAAGCTTGGAGAAAACTTTAGCACCTTTGAGTTGCTCGAAAAGCTCATTGATGTTGGGAAGTGGATACTTGTTCTTGATTGTCTTCTTGTTAAATGGACGGTAATCGACACAAAGTCGGTCCGTGCCATCCTTCTTCTGGACAAAAAGAACTCCACAACCCCATGGGGATGAACTCGGTCTGATCAAACCCAGACGCTCTTGTTCATCGAGCTGCTTCTTCAATTCCTTCAGCTCCTTGGGCCCAAGCTTGTATGGACGCTTGCAAACGGGTTCCGTTCCAGGCTCAAGATCAATAACGAACTCGACTGACCGATGAGGAGGCATACCCGGAAGCTCTTCTGGAAAGACATCTTGGTACTCACAAACGACAGGAATTTGAGAAATAGCATCCAACTCGCCCTTCTCATTGAGAGAAAACAACCGAATGGTTTCGTCATGAGCGGCATAGATGATAACATCCTCAGAAGGGTGTGTCAATTGAATTTTCCTGGCAGCACAATCAAGCTGAGCCTTGTGCTTAGAGAGCCAGTCCATCCCGAGAATTAGATCAATATCAGAATTGCCAAGACCAATTGGAGAAGACAGAAATTTATAGTCGCCCATCTTGATAGAGACATCCCGAACCATGGAGCTTGCGTTCATGAATTTACCCGGAGAGACAACAGATAACGGTCTAGGCAAATCTTGAAAAACCATCTCATGCTTAGATGAAAAAGGTCTTGAGATGAAACTATGCGATGCACCAGTATCAAATAAGACTTTTGCATGAATATCATTAACAGGAAGATTACCGATTATCACATCAGAAGAATCCTCTGCTTGCGCTGCATTCATCATGTTCACCTTTGCAGACTTTGGATTATGCTTGACCACTTCATTGCTTGAAGATCTCACAGGAGGAGGAGGAGGAAGGCGCCTTTGATTGAAGCATTTGTTCGCATAGTGACCTTTCTGCTGGCACTTGTTGCAAGTCACTTCTAAGAGCAGACGATGATAAGGAGCATTTGACCTTGGAGCTTGAGGCTGAGACTTGTTCTGATAGCCTGGGTTGGGTGGGTGGGAAGATCCACGACCACCTGAGTTCTTCTGCTGGTAAGGCTGACGAAATGGAGGAGGAGGAAGGTAGAACTTCTGCTGCTTACCTGTCACTTGTGAGGAAGAAGAAGATTTCACTGCATCCCTGATTCTCTTCTTAGAAGCCTCACACTTGAGCTGAGCACCTTCTTGCTTGAGTGCCATATTGTAGAATTGATCAAACTGAGTAGGCTCAACAAGAACGAGAGCTAACTGCAGATCCTCTCTAAGGCCACCTCTGAATTGATAGATCATACTCTTCTCATCAGGAACATCTTGCTTAGCGAAGCGAGCAAGTTTCTGAAACTGGTTGTTGTATTCGTACACTGACATGTTGCCTTGCTTGAGATTGCGGAACTCCTCACGCTTGCTCTCAACAACACTGGTAGGAATATGGTGAGCTTTAAAGTCCCGACAGAAGTCAGTCCAAGTAATCACTCGACCTCCTCTAGAATCCTTGTATTGCTGGAACCAATCAGCTGCCTGATCCTTGAGCTGAAAAGAAGCGAACTTGACATAGTCCTCAGGCCTAACATTGCTGCATTCAAAATGCTTGTTGATATCCACGAGCCAATCATCGACGTCTGTGGATTCGGCACAGTAGCTGAAAGACTTCGGCTGATTTGCCAGGAACTGGTTGAGGGTAGGAAATTGAGGCTGATGATTGAACTGCCCTTGACCTTGATTTCCTTGGTTGCCTTGGCCTTGGTTGCGCTCTTGCATGAGCTGAATCATCATCTGGGCATTGGCGTTTGTGGCTGCCATCAAAGCTTGCCATGCCTCTGGAGGCGAAGGTGGACGTGGAGGGTTCGCCTGACTCCCATCATTGCGTTCCGGATTCTGACGCGTTGGCGGAGCCATCCTGAAGAGGGTGACATCCGTTGGCATCTTGATAGACAGATAGACAAGTTGAATCAACGGATAGAAATTGCAACATATAGTCTTCACAATAAACACTCGAACAAGGATGAACGAATGAATTCCAAAGCAAACATCACACGTCCATTAAGGTGAGAAGCCACTTGATAAGAGATTGATGAATTAAATAAACAAGGTGCAACTGGAACTAATAAGTGGTAAGGATTACCCAATCACAAACCAAATATCTGTGGGAAGAAATGCTAGAGCTACTTGAATCCCACCTATAAACTCCCGAAACTTTCTGGTTATGCAATCAAATGTTGGGGATACAGGGGAAGCAATATATCTCACCCAAACTAACAATCCCAACATCCAGCTGTATCCATCCGTCAACACATAACCAAGAAACCTTCAGAAATCGTGTACCTCAACCTTCGAAAAGCATCCGTTATACGAGTTATGGCAATACTCCCGAACTCCCGCCCCAGTACTGGGTGGCGTCGAGGTTATCTCACCAACAACTGCATAAAAGAGATTTTCGATGTCAGCAAAACTCAGGTATTCCAGAACTGCAACGATAAAATTGTGACGGCAACACCTCGGAGCTCAACTCCCCGGGTCAAAGCCACATAATAGACAGGAGGCACCAAGAACAATGTTCTCGTCACAAAACCATCAGAACGATTCCAAGATACCCGCATGATCCTAAATTTTTTTTAGTGAAATTTGAGAAGAGGACAGTCAAAGCATCTACGTCAGGAGACCTCACCAGAGCGATGAAGGGACTGAGGAGTAAAAAGAATCCTACTCTTCGATATATATAATCCTAAGACTCAAAACATTTTTGTTCTAGACTCAACATCGCCAGCAAACAATCAAGCAGGGGGCTCCTAAGTCGGGGATGGCTCTGATTACCAACTTGTAACACCCACGATGCGGCTATATCTCCCACGTGTCGAAGCACGACTTAGAGGCATAACCGCATGGTGGTTTAGTCGCAAGAAGGGTCATCTTCACACAATCCCATGTAATGAACAAGAATGGGATAAAGAGAGTTGGCTTACAATCGCCACTTCACACAATACATAATTAAGATCATACATCATTCAACTACACTCATAGACTGACTACGGTCAAATTCAAATGAAAGGAAGACAACCCCAAATGCTAGATCCCCGATCGTCCCAACTGGGCTCCTCTACTGATCATCTGGAAACGATACATAGTAACGGCCAAGGTCCTCGTCAAACTCCCACTTGAGCTCGGTCGCGTCATCTGCGCTGGTATCCTCGGCACCTGCATCTGTTTTGGTAGAATATGTGAGCCACGGGGACTCAGCAATCTCACACCCACGGGATCAAGACTATTTAAGCTCATAGGTAGGAAAAGGGGTGAAATGGTGGAGCTGCGGCAAGCACTAAGCATATATGGTGGCTAACATACGCAAGTGAGAGCGAGAAGAGAAGCAACGCATCGGTCGAGAAGCTAGAAGCGATCAAGAAGTGATCCTGAAACTACTTACGTCAAGCATAACTCAAACTGTGTTCACTTCCCAGACTCCGCCGAGAAGAGACCATCACGGCTACACACACGGTTGATGCATTTTAATGAAGTCAAGTGTCAAGTTATCTACAACCGGACATTAACAAATTCCCAGCTGCCTCATAACCGCGGGCACGGCTTTCGAAAGATAATATACCCTACAGGGGTGTCCCAACTTAGCCCATCACAAGCTCTCACGGTCAACGAAGGATATACCTTCTCCCTGGAAGACCCGATCAGCCTCGGAATCTCGGTTCGCAAGACATTTCGACAATAGTAAAACAAGACCAGCAAAGCCGCCCGACGTGCCGACAAATCCCGATAGGAGTCGCACGTATCTTGTTCTCAGGGCACACCGGATAAGACATCCTACGAGTAAAACCAACCCTCAAGTTTCCCCGAGGTGGCCCCGCAGTCTACTCAGTTCGGACCAACA